>NW_026596040.1:18320240-18343633 GCF_907164565.1 Psammomys obesus
GTGTGTGTGTGTGTGTGTGTGTGTGTGTGTGTGTGTGTGTGTGTGTGTGTGTGTGTGTGTGTACAGACATCATGACGGCACAGAGAGAAACACAGAGACGCCCTAGTCTCGTGTTTAGCTTGTCTTGAGAAAAGGGAGACCGGGGTGGAGAAAAAGATCCTCCGGAATAGGCAGAAGCTGCGGAAACAGGCTGTTGGTTGACAGGAGAGCTAAAACTGGAATCTGTCTGACCTGTGAGAGGTGGATCCAAGTCGACTCCCAAGAAAGCTTATAAAGAGATAGAAGTTTTAAATACATTACATTACATTACATCACTGATTGTAATCTGTACAGAAATCTACGTCTTAGAAGAGGCGGTAAACTCATCATGATTTTGAGTCATAGCAAAAGCTTGGGGACCTGAAATGATTGTGGGTTAAAAGCACTAATACTCTTTCCAGAGGGCTGGATATATACATTGGGCAGAGATATTTTTAGCACAACGAGAAGCAGTTTTTAAAGTCTATACTTAGAAGATAACGAAAGCAAGTGTGAAATTTTGAGCCTGTGACTATGATAATAGTAGTCAGCGATCAATTTCGTAGCATTGAACAAGGCAGGAGATGACCACCAACAGCTGAAGCTGTCTTCTGATCTCCACACACGGCATATCATTGTCACACACGTGAGACGCACATACATGCACACACAGAGGTTTTTAAAAAACACCAAGAAACATTACAAAGTGAAGTAAATAATAGTAGAGAGCAACCAATATTGAACTAGTCAGAAAAAAAAAAGACTGTGAACTGAGCATTGTCACATTCTAGGGATCTCACAGAGTTACATCACTCTCTCTCCCAGCAGCCCCACACGGCATTTTTTTTTTTAAACTTCTTTCTGCAGATGGAATAGCAGTTGCCAAAGTCACATGGCTTGTGGAGTTGAGATTTAAATCCTAGCCTCTGTCTTTTCAAAGCTTATGTTTTTACTCCTAACGGAAGGAGAGAAAACCAACTGTTTCCGTACCCAGGCTATTTAATGCTAAAGAAAAATGTGGAGCTCCTATTCCTTTACTTCCAATGCCTTCATTTCTCAGTTGTAGACACCAAATTTTTTAATTAAATTTTTATTTTTTTAATATTAGTTACAGTTTATTAACTTTGTATCCCAGCTCTAGCCCGCTCCCTTATTCCCTCCCAATCCCACCCTCCCTCCCTCAACTCCTCCCTGCCCTTTTCCAAGTCCATCAATAGGGGAAGTCCTCCTCTCCTTCCATCTGACCCTAGCTTACCAGGCATCTTCAGGACTGGCTGCAATGTCCTCCTCTGTGGCCTAGCAAGGCTGTTCCTCCCTTGGGGGGATCAGGGGAGGTCAAAGAGCCAGCCATTGAATTCATGTCAGAAATAGTCCCTGTTCCCCTTACTAGGGTACCCACTTGGATACCCTAGTACATGGGCTACATCCAAGCAGAGATTCTAGGTTATATCCATACATGGTCCTTGATTGGAATATCAGTCTCATAAAAGACCCCCTGTGCCCAGATATATTTGGTCCTTGTGGTGCTCCTGTCCCCTCTAGGATGTACTAACTCTCCCTTCTTTCATGTGATTCCCTGCGCTCTGCCCAAGGTTTGGTTATGAGTCTCAGCATCTGCTTTGATACACTGCTAGGTAGAGTCTTTCAGAGACCCTCTGTGGTAGGCTCCTGTCCTGTTACTTGTTTCTCCTCTACTTCCAATGTCCATCCCATTTGTCTTTCTAAGTGAGGATTGATCATCTTACCCTGGGTCCTCTTTCTTGTTTCTCTTCTTCAGGTGTACAGATTTTAGTATGTTTATTCTATCTTATAGGTCTAGCACCCACTTGTAAGTGAGTATATACTGTGTGTGTCTTTCTGCTTCTGGGATACCTCACTCAGGATGATCTTTTTTAGATCCCACCATTTGCCTGCAAATTTCATGATTTTCTTGTTTTTCATTGATGAGTGGTATTCCATTGTGTAAAAGTACCACAATTTCTGTATCCATTCCTCTGTTGATGGACATCTGGGTTGTTTCCAGGTTCTGGCTATTACGAATAAAGCTGCTACAAACATGGTTGAGCAAATGTCCTTGTTGTGTACTTGAACATCTTTTGGATATATGCCTAGGAGTGGTATAGCGGGATCTGGAGGAAGCACTATTTCTAGTTGGTAGACACCAAATTTTCCAGAGTTGTGCAAGGTAGGTATGGGATGGCCACCTGTTTCAGTAAACATAACACCATCTACACGAGTCTTCAAGCCAACATCTGGTGACTCACTGTGCTGGTCACATTTTGTCTACTTGACACAAACTGTAGACACTCAGGAAGAGGGAACCTAGGGATCATCTCCATCAGATTAGCCTGTGGGTAAGTCTGTGGGGGATTTTTATCCATTAATGATTGATATGGAGGGACCAGCACACTTTCAGTGGTGCCATCCTTGTGCAGATGGTCCTGGGTTATATAAAAAAAGCAGGTGGAGCAAGCCATGAGGACAAGTCAGTAAGCAGTGCTCCTCCATGGTTTCTGCCTTAAGCTCTTACATTGAGCTCCTGCCTTGCTTTCCCTTGTTGATGGAAAAACAACCTATAAGCTGAGCAAACCCTTTCTTCTGAAAGTTGCTTTTGTTCAGTGTTTTATCACAGTGAAGGGAAGCAACCAAAAGCACTTACACAAGACAAAACTATAAGATCTGTAAGTTCAGTTTCAAAGAATTGAGCCCTTCCCCTTCTCTGTTTTGAGCTTATGAGGTGGCCTCCTCAGTGATATTCCTAATTCCATGCTATATACAGTATTTAGTGACCTTCATTAAAGAAAACAGTGTCATGGGGCTGCTGACCACAAATCAGATAGATCCCCCGTTTTCAGGCTCAAGTCTGAACTCATCAGGAGGGCCACCAGGTCTTCTGTGAGTAATCTATCATAATGACATCACTGGGATCCTGTTTTCCTGCTTGCCTCTGCTCTAGGCACACTGGCCTCCTGATTGTGCCATGGACGTACTGAGGATGAGATGCCTGAAGTGTTCTTTCCTGGAACCTGCCTTACACCTTCCCTTGTTTCTGCCTCTGTGTTACTTTAAGAACCACATTTAAATACTGCCATGTTGCCTCTGGTGGTTGTTGTTCTTTTTTTTCTCCTCTTCCTCCCCTCCTCTTTCTTTTTTTTTCCTTCCTTCCATCCTTCCTTCTTTTTTTTTCCCCCTTGTTTTTTTGAGACAGGTTTTCTCTGTCCTGGAACTTGTTTTGTAGACCAGGCTGGCCTCAAACTCAGGGATCCTTCTGCCTCTGCCTTCTCAGTTCTGGAATTACCATGACTTTAGCTTATAATTCTTAATAATCTGTGTCCATGCTTATCTCCCTCCTTCTCTAAAATGTAAATACTTGAGGGGTAGCTCTGTTCTCTTGTTTGTTACTGCTTTCCAGGTCAATGCTTGGCATATAGCAACTATAAAGCCTATTTTTAAATAAATACCTAGCCCATTTATCTCAGGATTCTTGATTCTAGTCTCCATCAGTAGCTCACTGTGGCATATGAGTGTGTCATATGTGGGAGATAGGAAATAGAAGGGTTGACCACCAAGGCTCAAAGAGTCGGCAGAACGAGGAACTGGGAACAGGAGAGAGACAGAACAGACTGAGAAGCGTGGGAAGGGACTGGGGATCATGTCTGGGTCCTGAGCCAAGATCCGCAGGGAATGTTTCTTGATTTATCCACAAACATTTGTGATGGGGTCTGATTACTACACATGGCAGGAAATTCCAAATCAGCAGAAAAGAATGAAAGGCAGAGAAGCAGAGCCTTGACTTTGCTTTGAAAACCACAGCAATCTTACCTGTTTTCAAGGTGGAAATTATTAAATCAAAGTTTAAGTTTCTCTTCTTATTTGATCTTGCTTGCATATCTTGATCTTGATTTTATCTTTTTGGTTGCGAGCCTAGCTTTTATCAGTGGAGCCATCTCTCCAGCTCCATGGTAGATTTTAAAACAGCCCCAAACCCCCTCGCTGACACGTTGTACTCTCCATTTTGGCAAAATTTCCTGTAAATAGTTGAATGAAAATTTAAAATGCTAGTGGTTAACATGCTGGCTTGCTGGAAGTTCAGTCTGTGATAGATTGTATACTATCTTCAGAGAGTTGTAGACTGCCTTTTACCTAGGCTCATAGGCACACCCTTAACTGTCCAAGCTGTTGAAGGATAGTGGCTTTGTTCCTTAGCTCCTGTGGGACCACAAATTCTTTCTTCACAATTAGAGTCCTGTAGTTGAGGACACATTTTCAGAGGCCATGTCTTCTAGCCCAGGTACTGCCAAGGAGAGGAAACACACTGCTGGTGTCTGTGGAAACTGATCCTTTCCAACGAGGATTCGCTGGTAGAAACTCACCAGGCCTCCATCTTAAGTAACAAAAATGCAGAAAGAAACTGAAGTGAAGAGTTAGGTTTATTTTTTGTACTTGTATTTGGCAGCACTGGGTCTAGAGCTGCTGCTGGGTTCTTTTTGATATTTCAGGGCCCCCTTACATTCCCATTCAACTAGTTCTCATGCTCTTGGGACTCCATGCCACATGCTCCTTCTCTAACATGAAGTTTCCGTAAAGAATGACAGATAAGGGCAAAGGACTCAGTCAGCTCACTCTGCGGGCTTTTAAGAGCTGTATCAGACGTTTTCTGCATTGACTTTTGCCCGTACTGCATGAGCAAGAACTACATGACGTGGTCATTCACAGGAGTAAAGGGGGCTGAGAAAATGTATTTCCAGCTGGACACATGTCTACAGTGGGAGAAATTAAGGTTCTGTCAGCAAAGAAGCGGAAATGGACATTGAGTTGGCAAGTGGCAGTGTCTGCCATATTCTGTCCCATTTTGCTATTTTATCCAAGATAATGTGTGGGAGAGTGCAAACCGAAATTGGGCAGCAGGAAGATCTAAATGCTTGTCTCCACTCATTTACCAAGATGTGTCTGTGATTTTGTGTGGGTGTTTGTTAGTGTGTGTTACAGTTTTACTCCACTGGAATAGATCTGATCCTGATTTTACTGTATTCTTGGACAGCATACACATAATTATCATATAGCTGCCCCAACAAGCAATTCTTTTTTTATTTTTTTTTCCTGAGAAAGGGTTTTTACTAGTTTTGTAGGCTAGCCTCAAAATTCACAGAGATCTGTCTGCCTCTGCTTCCAGAATGCTAGGAATAAAGGTGTGCTCCACCATGCCCAGCTAACAGCACCTCTTTTTAATATAGGGTTTCTCTGTGTAGCCCTGGCTGTCCTGGAATTCTCTCTGTAAACCATGTTGGCCCCAAAGTCAGAAATTCACCTGCCTCTGCCTCTTGAGTGCTAAGATTAATGGCATATGACATCACACCTGTATCATAGCCACTCTTTATTGCATATTTCTTCAATTAATGATTACATTTATGATAATTTTTTTTTGTGTGTGAGAGCGTTTGTAAGTGTGTGGGGCCGCAGGGCATCACATGTACTGTCGTGTGCATGTAGAGGTCAGAGGGCAACTTCTGAGAGTCCTGTGGGTCCTGAGGATCAAACCAGGTCATCAGGCCTACTCTAGGCACGTTTAGCCACGGAGCCATCTTGGTGGCATGCCTTCCACTTTGACTTTGATGAGGGCCACCATCTCATTAGTGTCAAGTATTTCAACACTGACTTACTTCTGACTCTCATATTCTTTTATCTGGATCAGTCCCTACCTGGTGTTTCTGTAGGCTCTGGGGACCAGAACTCTGATCCTTTTGTGTAGCAGGAAGGGTGGGCCATCTCTCCAGTGCCCCAGCATCTCAATTCAGTCATCATCACAACACTGAGAGCCTGTCTTATCTACTCAGCGTTCATACAAACCATGAATTCCATGATTACCCATGTTACAGATAGGTAGCACATACAGAGAAGTTAACAGACTCACCCAGTCTTACAAGTAGCAAGCAGCAAGACCACGCTGAGTTTTCTGGTTCCCAAGGCTGCACTTCCTGGCAGGATTCTAATTCCTAAGTGTGCCAATTTCCCCTCATTTTTTTTTTTTTTTTGCAGGATACGTATCCCCTATCAGTGTTGGATTTATGATCTGTAACCCTTCTCCTGAACAAAACCAGTAAAGCTTTGTCTGTATAAATGACCTATGTAAATGTCTCTTGGCATGACAATGGCTGGTGAGGAAATAGAAATTGCATTTTGCTGTCCTTGTCTGGTTTTCTCAGTAATGGATTATGTCTACAGGATATGAATTCAATCGGCCGAGAAAGCACAAGAATCATCATTAATAATCATATGGCTGACATCATAGGGCTGCTGGTGTGACACACGGGAAAGGACACAGAGTTACCTATGTGATAGCACTGCCAGAGAAAGGTTTCACCTGAATCTAATCATGAGGAAACAAGCAGACAAACATACATTAAAGGACGTTCTGCAAAGTAACTGCCTGGACTCTTCTAAGACATCAATGTCACCGAAGACAAAGAGGCCAGTGAACCCTCTAAGATTGATGGAGACTAAAGAGACAGCACAACAGAATGCAATGTATCATCTCTGCTTTGATCCTGAATCGAGTGGAAAGTAGCTATAAAGGACATTTTGAGGACGGATGGGAAATTTTGGATGTGGATTGTTGGTTGATGTTAAAATGTTGATAGTGATGTAATGATTTTATGAAAGACTATCTCCAAAGTCTTTTCACTTTGGAGCTAGATGATGAAATAAATAATACATATATTTGACATATACATCCTAAATAATACAAAAGTAACTGAATAGCAACAATTAACAAATTTAGGTAAACGGTAAATGAGTGATTATTATATTACCTCACAACTTCTCTTAAGGCCTGGAATGTTCACATTTAAAAAATTCAGATTAAACATGGTTGGAATATAGAGCAGCAGGGTGTCGGTGCTTAAGGGAGAGCCTCTGCATGGGCTTTCGTGGTAGCAAGTGCTCTGGGTTAAAACACTGGGATTTGTAGTTCTCTATGACTGAGTTAACACTTCCACTCTCAGTAGGTTGCTAGCTGCCTGATGGATATTGTTTTTGCTCACCAGTGTGTTTACAGTTGCTCCTTGATATATATATATGTATATTTCACACATTTCACTGATAATTCTCCAATACTTTTCATTAAAAATATTTAGAATTGTTGTCTTCATTGAACCCCTCTTTACAAGGATAAGAGTTTGTTGCTTGGAGTTTACTCTTCATTCTTAAATTGATGTAATCTTTTCTCAGCATGCACAGCCATTATCGCCATACTGCTCCTTGAAAACCAGTGAAGTCACTTGGCTTCTGTTGGCCTTGATTACTGATATGACTTCATGCAAAATGATGCAGCCATTCATATCGTCCTATCAGCCCCATCAAGGAAATATTGTTTTCCAAAATTAAAATTGTGAATCAACTCACAGGAGGATGTTGTCAAATAAACAAAGAATCATCACTTATATTACACTGCCAATTTTTTTGATAAGCTTAATTCCTCTAAATGCATTTAGCTTTAATGAAGAGTAATACAATTTAATAAGAACAGGAAATGGAATCGTTTATCTTCCTGATCCCGGGCATTGGGCAGATGTCTTCTGCTTAAAGCTTTGCTTCAAGGTGCAGAAGTTTGTTTATGGTTCCTCAGTTTTGTCCCCTTTCTTTCTCTTTCTTTTTGTGTGCGTGCGTGCGTGCGTGTGTGTGTGTGTGTGTGTGTGTGTGTGTGTGCACAGATGACATGGGGAGTAATCCATACCACAGGCTTAATTAAATCACTCAGCAGACCAGAGTCTTTTTGGTGAAAAGTTTCTGAGATTTGTTCCCACTTCTTGAGGCAATGATATTTATATAACCCAATAAAATTGGTAATTATTAATGTATTAGCCATGCTTATTTCAATGGTTAATGACATAAAACCAGATTCAAAGTGAATTAAGCAAGAAGAGACATTTCCTGCTGCAAACAATGGGGGAAGCCAAAGCTGCATATGGGTGAGGGGCTCAGGTGCCTGGGACTGAGGTCTCTCTTCATTTCCTAGCTTGAGCTTTATTCTTGGGTAAGTTTTCCCATTAGAGGTAACTAGGAAATGTTCATTGAACCCCACACACAGTTAATCACAGATACAGGGTGATTTTTGAATATTTTCAAATGGGCAAAGGGTTCCAGCTGACCCTGAAGGTGCATTTAGAATGTACCTGTGTTTCACTCTGGTAATGTGCTTGGTTTGTTTTCATGCTTTTGTTTTGGTTTTGTTTGCACTTAAGGGTACATTTTGTTGCAAGGCCCCTAGGTAGGAGCAGAGTCAGGTGATTACTTCGTCAGTGCGAGTCTTTCAAGTGGCTCCAGGATGAGTTTTTGAGTGCCTGTGGAAAGTGGGGTGGTAAGGGGTGAAATGGTAGTTTCCTATGAAGGGTTTTATAGATTATGGGGGGGACCATAGCACACTTTGAGTGTGTCAGGGGGCATCAGCGTTGAAATGCCAACAGTCTTTTGCTGCCAGATGGGACAATTTCTCACAGAGAGACAGATGAGCTCCAAGGTGTCAGTTCCAGATCCATGTTTTTAATTTTCCTCTTTTTTTTTTTTTTTTTAAAGAGAGTCTCCATAGACAGCCCCAACTGCCCTGACCTTACAATGCTTCTGCTTCAACCTCCTGAATACTAGATTACGGCATGAGCCACTGAGCACATATTATGCAGCTCCAGCCTGGAGCGCCCAGTGGAGGGCTAGTCAGTGGGGCTCAGAGACACAGTAAGGCAGCTACAGTAACAGTACGGTAAACCATTTCTCTCTCTCTCTCTGTCTTCTCTCTCCCTCTCTCCCTCTCCTTCTTCTTGTCTCCTCCCCTCTATGTTTCTGCAGCTGAACATGCAGGCCAGAGTTATGTCAGAATGTCTTCCTCCATCTCTTCTCTACCTGATTTTTTTGTTTCAGAGTCTCATTGAACCTGGAGGTTTCATTTCAAGGAGGGTGGCTTCCCTGTAAGCCCCAGAGATCTGCCCGTATATGCCGTCCAACACTGGGATATAGACATCCACTGTTAAGCTTGCTTTTTAATGGAAACACTGGGATCTTAATTCACAGAAACTCAGTGCCATGCTCGCATAGCAAGCACTTTACCCATGGAGCCATTTCAGCCCCTTAGCTTTTTCTTTGTCTTTCTTTTCCTTTCTCCTTCCTTCCTTCCTTCCTTCCTTCCTTCCTTCCTTCCTTCCTTCCTTCCTTCCTTTCTTTCCTTCCTTTTTTTTTTTTTTTAAACAGAGGACATTTTAGTTAGTTTTACAGAGGTAAATTACATGAACCTAAAACGTTTCTTACATGGTAAGTGAATGGTAATGTGTCTTGACCATGATTTCAATTTGCTAAGGCAGTGAAATGGGAAATTCATTTAGGAACCCACGGAATGGCATTGGCACAGAATGGTTCTCATTCCCACCAGTAAGTCTTGGTGCTCAACATGGGTGTCCAAAGGCTTCAGCACCAAGAGAGGCATTCAGGCACTTTGTGAATGCTCAGCAGCATTGAGAGCAGTCTTTGTGTGTGTGTGTGTGTGCATTTAGAAAGTTTAAGAAACACCTTATACAAGATTGCAGGAATGCATGCATTCCAACCAGTCATCTTGTCTGTAAAAGTTAACTATAAAGTTTTATCTATATAAAAAAAAAAAGAACCAAACAACAACAACAAAAACCTTTATTACTTTTGTTTCTATAGCTCAGAGCCTGGATAAAACCACTGCTAGTAGAATGCTCATTAAAGTGGATTTAAATTTCAAATCAAAAGCTATTGACTTCCAAAAAGGTAAACAAAGCTGAGCACCTAGAACCATCTGAAGTTATTAAATTACCGACTTACCTGCTGTTATTTCTTTAATATTTTGTTTGTTAAACTAAACTATAAAGCATAATGCTGGAAATGTAACAGCAAGGTATTTGCCAGCAGCAACTTTCCACAGACATTTAAAATTTAATGGTCTGCTGAAAAATGGTGATGGATTTTGGTCTCCTTTGCCCCAAAGTCCTGGCTCTCATAAAAAATGTAGCCTACTTCGTGTCTGTGGGAAGGAAGGATTAGGATAGGAGATCAGATGATAAATTGTTTGCCATCAGTATCTGGCCAGAAGAACTCAGCTTAGCCCTATCACATTTCCATGTTTATTTATGCACTGTACCATTTGGGTATTATAATAAAATTTTTATCTGTCCCTGGAGGCAAAATTGAGTTATATATTAAATGGCCATTTTCTTTGTTTTCTGCTTAGGTATGCATGCAATGTGGAGGCCTAGTCCATATTCTACACTTGTTTCATTCCTGCAGAGAGAACATTTTTGCAGCTGACAGAGTAAAGACACCCCATGCCTCCAGACTAAGAGAGAACATATTGGCAAGATAAAATACAGATGTTCGCTGTGTTTTCTCTACTTTGTGGTTGTTTTCAGTGGAGGTTAACTTTCAAGAGTATATTTCCCTGACCTTGTTTGGACAGTTGGACATAGAATTTCACAGTAAATTCAAGGTGGTAAAGGATAGTTTTAAGGAAAATAGTTCAAAATATTTTCAGTGAGGGAAAGCAACGTAAAAATTCACGCCTTCTCCTCAAACTTTCTTTTTAGAAGCCCACTGAAATAAAGACTAAATCTCCTATACTTCTGTAGGGAGAAATTGGAAGTATATCTAATTTCCTTTCAAACACTTTTATTCTTAAGTTAGAAATAGATAAAAAAAAAAATTTTCTTAGCACAGTCTAGGAAAAATGGAGACTTTGTTGTAACACAAAATATGCTATTCTAAATGCACTTATATTTTTCTCTTTCCTATTCCAGGAAAAAAAAAACAAAGAAAAACAAAACACAAAAATAGCTAACAAATATCAAAACACTATCATGGTGGATCCAAGATGGTGGCACCAGAAGGACACTATGTCTAAGGAGCAGGACAGCAGTGTCAGCACAGCGACCAAGAGAATGAACTCTGGGCACTAAAACACCAGTGACTTTGTTTCCCAGGTGAGAGGAAACCCCACGGTGTGGGAATCAATCGGGTCCATTCTAAGGTCACCTAGCTAAAACCTGGAAGAGTTCCCGGGTCCTGGCAGGCAGAGCCAGCACAGAGTCAGATGTCTGCGTGTCCTGATCCCCGTCCCAGGTTGAACTGTGGGCACCAAAACACCAGAGACTGGGATTTCCAGTTGTGAGAAAATGCCACAGTGAAGGAGGCAAAAGGGATGGACCTAAGGTCACTCAGTCAATCCCTGGAAAAGGTCCTAGGGACCAGAGGGCACACAGCCACCAGCCCAGAAACCTGCTGTGCACCAGAATCACCATCCCAGACAGAACTGCGGGCCCAGGGCATCAGAAACTGGGTTTCACTGTCAGGAGGAAACCCCACAGCCAGGGAAACAGCAGGTCCAAACTTAGAGCACTCAGCTGACCCTCTTCCTCTCCCCCCCCCCCCCCACTAAAAAGTTCTCTGGAAAAGTTCCCTGGTTCCAGCAGGCACCCAGTCGCCAGCTTGGAGCCACCACTTGCCTGTGCCTATGTGCTCTACGTGCCACCCCAGAAGGAACTGTGGACCCCAAAACACCACAGACTGGGTCTCCCTGTTGGGAGGAAACCTCATGGTGTGTGTGGGGAAACATCTGGTCCCATCTTAGGACACCTAGCTCTGAAAAAGTTTCTGGGTCCCCACAGGCTCTAGCCTCCTGCTGTACACATGAGAACTGTGCTCACTTGCCACTGGTTACAGCTTGGGTACTGGGGCACAGAACTCAAACCTCAGACCTTCCAAAGCCTGGGATCCCCAAGATAAGCCCCCAGACACTGTTACAAGGGGCAACCAGTTATCTCTAACTAAACTGACTAAACCACAAGGCTCCCAGGTTCTTCAGGAGGGCTGTGCCTAGAAAACAGGGTAAGAACAACAGCAAAAGCTCACTAAATTCAGAGCCAGAAACCCAACAGCAGGGCAGCTGTCTCCAGGACTTCTCCTGGTGAGAGGAGAGACCCCTAAAAAAGACCACAGTTACCACTCAAGTCTATATACCTGAGGTGAGCTGTGGCAATTCCTGAGAAACACTGGCCGTTCAGTGACCATACCCAAAAAGCTGAGGAGGCCTCCTTCAGGAAAAATCATCTTCCTGCCAAGGGGATTCTCCCCACCCCAGGATTCCAGGAAGCATGAGAAACTAACATCTAACACCTAAGATAGCCCAGTGGGTAGAGGCCAGTGTAAAAACTCAACCAACAAAAGAGCAATATGGCATCTCCAGAACCCAGTTATCCAGGGGCAAGAAGCCCTAGCATCCCAGCATAAATAAAATTCAAGAAGATGACTTTACATCTATGCTTATAAAGAGGACAATAGAGGAAACAAATAAAATGTGTAAAGAATTAGAGAAAGATAAAGTCAAACAGATTATGGCCATCCATAAAGAATTACAGGATGATAACGACAAACAGATTATGGCCATCTGTAAAGAAATATGGGAAGGTACAGCGAAAGAGTTTGTGGCTTTTAGAGAGGAAATAATTAAATCACTGAAAGAAATAAAAGAAACAGAGGAATGTTCAAGCAAACAGCTGAAGGAATTGAAGGAAAAACAGGAAAATACAGTCAGACAGGTGAAGGAAATCAACAAAATGACTCAAGATCTAAAGATAGAATTGGAAAAATTAAAGAAAACACAAACAAAGGAAAACATGGAGAGAAGGACTTAGGGAAGAAAACTGGAACTAAAAAGGTAAGCATAACCAATAGACTACAAGAAATGGAAGAAAGAATCTCAGGTGTGGAAGATACAATGGAAGAAATCGATGAATCCATCAAAGAAAATGTTACATCTAAAAAATAACTTATACAGACTGTCCGAGAAATCCAAGACAACATGAAAAGACAAAACCTAAGAATAATAGGAATAGACAAAAAAGAAGATTCCTTCCTCCAAGGTCCAGAAAATATTTTCAACAAAAGCAAAGAAGAAAATTTCCCCAACTTAAAGGAGAGGCCTATAAGCATACAAGAGGCCTACAGAACACCTAATAAATTAGTCCAGAAAAGAAAATCCTCCCACCACATAATAATCAAAACAGTAAGTATACAGAACAAAGAAAAAATACCAAAAGCTGCAAGGGAAAAAGGCCAAGTAACATATAATGGCAAACCCATCAGAATCACACCTGACTTCTCAACAGAGACTATGAAAACCAGAAGGGACTGGATGGATATCATGCAGACCCTAAGAGAACATAGATGTTAGCCCAGGCTACTATACCCAGCAAAACTCTCAGTCATAATAGATGGAGAAAGCAAGATATTCAACAACAAAAACAAATTTAAAAAATACCTACCCACAAATCCAGTGTTGCAGAAGATACTAGAAGGAAAAATGCAACCCAGAAAGGCAACTACTTTTAGGAAAACACAGGAAGTAAATATCCTCACAACAGCAAAACTAAAAATAGCCAAGCACACAAACACACTACCACAGCCAAAATTAATATCAAACCATCTAATAGCCACTGGTCATTAATCTTCCTCATTATCAATGGACTCAACTCTCCAATAAAAAGACACAGACTAACAGAATGGATATGTGAACAAGATCCAACAATCTGTTGCATACAAGAAACACACCTAAGTCACAAAGATAGACATTACCTGAGAGTAAAGGGCTGGAAGATGGACTTCCAAGCAAAGGGACCCAAGAAGCAAGCAAGAGTAGCCATTCTAATATCTAATAAAATAGATTTCAACCAAAATTAATCAAAAGAGATGGGGAAGGTCATTTCATACTCATTAAATGAAAATTCCACCAAGAAGACATCACAGTTCTGAACATCTACACCCCAAATACAAGAGCACCCACATTTGTAAAAGAAATATTAATAAAACTTAAACCACACATAGATCCCCACACATTAATAGTGGGAGACTTCCAGGTCCCACCATTTACCTGCAAATTTCATGATTTCCTTAGTTTTCATTTCTGAGTAATATTCCATTGTGTAGATGTACCACAATTTCTGCATCCAGTCTTCAGTTGAGGGGCATCTGGGCTGTTTCCAGCTTCTGGCTATTACAAATAAAGCTGCTACAAACATGGTTGAGCAAATGTCCTTATTGTGTACTTGAGCCTCTTTTGGATATATGCCTAGGAGTGGTATGGCTGGGTCTTGAGGAAGTGCTATTCCTAGTTGTCTGAGAAAGCACCAGATTGATTTCCAGAGTGGCTGTACAAGTTTACATTCCCACCAGCAGTGGAGGAGGGTTCCCCTTTCTCCACAACCTCTCCAGCATGCGTTGTCACTTGAGTTTTTCATCTTGGCCATTCTGATGGGTGTAAGGTGAAATCTCAGGGTCGTTTTGATTCGCATTTCCCTAAAGGCTAATGACATTGAACATTTCTTTAAGTGTTTCTCTGCCATTCGATATTCCTCTATCGAGAATTCTCTGTTTTTCTCTGTTCCCCATTTTTTAAATTGGATTACTTGGTTTTCTGCTTTTTAGGACCTGAAAAGTGAGTCAACTGAGTGAGTTGTCACAGAAGCAGAATATATATACTCTTCAGGGTATATACTCACTCATATAGAAATGTAATATAGGATAAACCTACTAAAATCTGTACATCTAAAGAAACTAATCAAGAGAGAGGACCCTGACTAAAACACTCAATCCCCATACTGAAAGGCACCCCTGCACAGACATAGTCCATAGCAGCTCAGTGTCCAAGAGGGTTCCCAAATAATAGGAACAGGGACCGTCTCTGATATGAACTCATGGGCTGGCTCTTTGATCACCTCCACCTGATGGGGGGGGGAGCATCCTTACTAGGCCACAGAGGAAGACAATGCTGTCAGTCCTGATGAGAGTTGATAGACTAGGGCCAGATGGAAGGGGAGGAGGACCTTCCCTATCCCTGGACTTAGAGAGGCGCATAGAAGAAGAAGGAGAGAGGGTGGGGTTGGAGACTGTGGGAAAGGGGGCCACAGCTGGGATACAAAGTAAATAAACTGTAATTAATAAAAATAACCACACACACACACATATAAGACTACCACAATGTCATATGTGAATCCTGAGCAGAAATGCCTGCCTCCATCCACAAAGCAAAATGGCAGAGAGCGATGGGGAGCTGTGTTTCTCATTTTGACTGTCTTGTTGGAAAAACGAATTCTTCTTCTATAATGATAAGAGAAAAACAGCCTGATAAATTTAGTGGTTCAAATGAAGCGAATAAAATGTGTGCATTCAGATTAAGCAATATCTATTAAATGGAGTTGTCATAGAATACGAGCTTAGTGAGGGGAAGCTAATTTTCTTAGTTGGGTTCAAAAGGATCTAATGCTAATTTGAAAGTGTAGTTGTCTCTAAAAAGTGAAGATCTAGAAACACACACACACACAAAAGTATTGGAAGTAAAGAGAAGAATAAATATGGAACGTTTTCCAAGAATGCTGAGCATAAGTTTTAGGTGCTGGGCTTTTAAAAGTCAAGTAGAAAAGTTGGAAAGATGAGCAGCAGTAATGGCACCATAGTCATCCAGAAAGAAAAAAAAGAAAAAACAGGGGACAAGGCCAAAAAATCAATAATGTAAGAAGCAAAGGATTAAATTTGAAGTATTCACCCTGCACAACATGGAAGGTGCAGTAAAATGTAGTCATTTTCAGGTAGTCATCATATAAAAAAACAATGGCGGTCAATATAGAAAAAACAAGCCCCAGAATATCATGTGCAAAAAGGGTCTTAGTAATATCATTTTTTTTATTTGCACCACGAAGGCTAGAAAAACCCAGAGATAGTGTTCGTGCCCTTAAGAGAAAGCATGTATCTTCTAAGAATCACAGACCAAGTCAACCTGTTACCTAAATGTGAAGGCAAATGAAAGCTAAATTCAGATTTGGAAGAATTAAAAAATTATCTGACTCAGACTCATGTGTGCTTTTCAAAAAATATAACAAAGTAGACCTTCAAGCACAATTTCAAAGGATTTAAACACAGTAAAACCATGATTTAGAAAAAAAATAGCAGTAAGCAGTAACACCTAACTTTATGACTAATGAATTGTTTATGGTATGCTTATGAAACAGTATAAGTTTTCACTAGGGTTTTGAATGTTCATTATCATTTGTCTGCCAATCAGTTAATGCATTACGTTAAAACATTTAAAGGTACCGAGAGGTGTTAAGAGTGGGCCCCTCAAATTTTTATTATGGATGGGGGAGGGGCCCATGAGTCCCTACCCTTCCCTGAGGGCAATGAAATGTTGTTGGCTATGTGTATAAGTTGGAATACCCTTAGAAATCAGGAAACTAGTTAGAGGCAGGAGCTTTCAAGAGAGATCATGCTCAGTGGTATAAACGGGTGAGGGGAATAATGGAACTGGTGCAATAGTGACACACATTTATGGGACTGTTCAACCACTTTCTGGTTGAATTTAAGGCCTACTTTGCAAGACATAACTTAGGCCTGGTACCATGAACCGGGGAAAAATTCAGGAGATGATAAGGCTTTAGGAGAGAACCTAACACTATTATTCTGCTAAATAGATGTAGTAACAACAACAACAAAAATGTGTGCCTTCGGTCCTTCTCCTCATAATCATAGATTAGTGCATCTCGCAGTCCTCATCAAAGAAGCTCCCTTGTTTTTGCAGTAGATGAAAATTAAGACAGAGACCAGTGTACAGAGGATAAAAGGCTGTGATGTGCTGAAGTCTGAATTGGACATCTATATTATCCTTCCTCTCCACAAGGCTCAGAGACATCACAAAAGATGGGAGAAAAAGGCTGTAAGAGCCAAAGCTAGTGGGCATCTATAGCAAAAAAGTATTTGTTGACAGGACTTTTGCATACATGAATACAGTGGCTATGACTGTGTGCATAAGACCTGCACAAGATGAAGCCAACCCAAATCCCAACATGGATGGTGGAGAGGCTCATGAAGTGACACCCCTACCTGAAGAGCTATTAGCAATCTATGGCTCCTAAAAATATCAGTTTTCAGCCTTAAGATAAAACTTGAAATAAAAAAAGAGAACACTAGATAGAACAAATATTTGAGTGAATATATATTTTATTTCTTCACCTTTTAATTTCTTTAAGAAGTAGTACACTGAGTGAAACAACAGTGAAAAGAAATAGCATGTTGTGGCATTTTCAACCAAAGTAAAACAATAATACAGTATGACAATAGCATTAGAATTTGGTGGCATAAATAACATTTTTCTTTTGGAAAATTCTTACATTCTGTACAAAATGTGATGGCCTCAACTTGAAGCAGATTGTGATAAAAAATTTGAATAGTAATCTCTAGCACAGACACACACACACACACACACACACACACACACACACACACACACCTCAAATGGGAAAATGGGAAAGGGTGAGAAGGTAAGTGAAGTCATTAAAATGACATATTAAAATGAGTTATTGACCCAAGAAGGCATAAAGGAACCAACAGAGAAACAAACATACGATGAGACATATAGAAACAAGTTTCAAGATAGTATAATTAAAGTCAACCATATTAGTAATTATATTCAATGCAGATCTACTAAGTATTTAATTAAGGAGCAAAGATTATTAAGTCTGTCTACAAAAATAGAAGCCAACTGTACACTTTCTGTAAGGAGTACTTTCCAGCAGTTCTCTAAGTGGACTTAAGATACAGTGAAGCAGAAAGAAAAGGTTCCTGGTGCTATAAAACTAGCTAACTACTTAGTACAAGTGAAGTCACGGATCTGGGAGGAGAACCTACAACCACCATGTTGCTACAGACCAGCAGAATCTGTAATAAAAATCTGAACATTTGTCCTTACACCCACAGATAAGTGTAGTCTTCACCCCTCATCAAGGAAATGTCCCTTCGCAACGAACGGAGACCACTACAGAAAACCACAACCAATCAAAATGCAGAGTTGTGGAGCCCAGTCCCAATGGACACATCTATGAAACCTTCCCATGCCTAAGGCTCAGGGAACACTGCAGAAGAAGGGGTAGAAAGACTGTAAGAGAAGATCAGGGATTTTGCTGTGACATTGTGTCCCCTAGAAATGCCAGAGGCTACACCCATAAAACCTCACCAACATGACTACCTAAACATGAGCTGAACAAAGATGACACCAATGGACATGCCCAAGTGAGTAGGAGGAAGCCCATGAGGCCTTGAACCCACACAAAGAACTTCAGGCAACTGAAGAATGCCGAGAGTGGGAAAAATAGTCTTTACCAGGGAAGAGAACTCCTGTTGGTTATCCAATACCAAATGCTCAGCCCTGAAAACATATACACAAAAAACATCATACAGACCAAGCAGTTATGAATATATATATATATATATATATATATATATATATATATATATATATATTCACAATATATATTCCTGTATATACTCTTTATTCATTGATTTATATCTATCGTATATATTCCTAATTCACACACACACATAAATGAAGAGACCATGAATTTTTAAAAAAAGAGAGCAAGAGGGTTATATGGGAGAGTTTGAAGGGAGAAAAAAGAAGCGAGAAATTTGTAATTATATTATAATCTCAAAACTAAAAAAAAAAGGCAAAAAGAAAAGACATACTCTTTAATTAAATTCACATAAATAGATGGAAAGGCCTGAAAATATCACACACAAAAATAAAGTCTACTTTCGTAAGATATAAAGCATAAATAACCATTTAAGTATTTAAAAGCCAAACAGAAAATTTCTGTATTAAAAAGATATCAGACATCTAAATAAAATCAATAGACAATCTATAGCCTAGGAAAATATTAGTTTTTAATCAGCAATGGGTTAATGTCACTGTGAATCAGTAGGAAAACAATAGTCGAACAATAGGTAAGTATTAAAGACCAATTTATAAGAAATGCAAATGTTCCACAAACCCCAGAAAATGATCTGTATCATTGGTAGTCTTAGAAGTACGCATTTCTAAAAGGAGATAACATTTTAATTAACCTCCAGTCATCCGATGAGGAAAGATTTCAAAGCTCAACAGTAAGGTGCATTAAGACCCTGTTGGGAGGAGGCTAAAGAGTAAAGTTTCAGAATGACTCTCCAGCTTACAGCTCTGTGTGCGTGCGTGTGCAGACACAGAGGCACGTGGTGTCTAGACAGATCTGCATGAACATACCTGAAAAACACGGGGAGCAAGCACTGAAGCGCTGACTCTGCTCAGCTATGGGGGTTGTTGGCGTAGGGCGTCGCTAACATTTTTAGTTTTTACGCTTATATATCATTTTAACTTTTATAATAAAACCCACCCTTGCCTGTCGTGTATAATAAAGGTCAATGAAGCATAACAGAATATCTGCTGAAGGAATTGAAGCAGCACCAGGAGGCAGGTGGCTTCCTTAAAAAGCACTCCTGAACTTCAGAGCTGCCTCCTGTGAGTTTAAAGTTGTTTCAGAGCCAAGGCATGCAATGTCCTAATTTATTCAGCATGCCTAATGCAATCCCCAAACCAAACCAGATGAAGGTAGCACACAATAAGCCTACAATCCATACTCAGAAGGACAAATGTAAATATTTAACGCATTAAAAATCTAGCTAATTACAAAATAACACTCATGGCCCCAAAGCAAAAGTTGTCCAACAATGTGACTGTGAGTATGTTTTAACCACAGTCTAGAGATGACATCACCCACAGCCATTCATTCAATGTGCTATTAGGGAGCTAGTGGCTATTCTTAATTCTATAGAATGAAGCACTAACAAGAGTGTAAGGAATGTTTAGGCAGGAGAAATGCTAGCTGATGGAGAAATAAACGGTCAAGTTTCTATCTGACATTAATATAGAACACTTGCATGTTTGGGAAAACTAGGAGTGTTTTTATGCTATTTAGGGACAATACAATAAGTTATTTCTATTAATATAGTATTCAGCTAGTACTAATCAATACAATAGGATGAGTTAAAAAATGAGCAATAGTACTGGAAGAGAAAATTACAATGCACAATTATAGCTCCTTGTACATTTATTCGTTTGTCTACTCAAGATGCTGAAGATGATTGGCTAAAAATTAGAAGACGGGCATTCAGTAAGGTGGCCATTTACAAAACATGGTTCCCCTACAGACTAGCAATATTCAGTTATAATGCATAGTGGAAAGAGGTGGCATCATAACAGCATAAAATACAACATGCCTCAACAACAAAGTACATCAAAATTACAAAAAGAAGTCCACGAAACCCTATTTGAGGACAGAAAAGAAGTATTAACCATGTTTCTACAGGAAGTAATCACTATTATAAAGATGCTAGTTTGCCATCAATTTGTTATTATAGTTTGTCTTTTTTTTTTTTTTTCCCTCCAGAGCTGAGGACTGAACCAAGGGCCTGAGCACTTGCCTAGCAAGTGCTCTACCACTGAGCTAAATCCCAACCCCTCGATTTGTTATTGTAAACTCAGCAGAATTTTAATGAAAGCAGAATGTAATTGGGGGTGGGTTTGGTAGTGACTTTTATCTAAATATCTTTTGATCGAAAGTTATTTTGCTAGGTATAATGGCGCTTGTGTACGCTCAGCACCTTGAAGACTGAGGCAGGAAGACTGTGAGTTCAGACCCAGCCTAGCTGACAGAGTGAGTTCTAGATCAGCCTACACTGCCTAGCAAGACACTATCTCAACATTCCAATAATAGTCAAAAACCATTATGGGATACGGTATGTTATCCTGTTGGATCGGTATTCATCGAAACATTGGTCATTTCTTGTCATTAGCACAAACTTTTGCCAGCTTTAAATATGCAGGTCTTGCTGGCCTATGACAATCACCTTCAGTTTTACTCTTTCAGGCTTCTAATTCTCACACCAAAAGTCAATAGTTTCCAACGGTGAGCAATTTTTACTAACAATAACATCAGTATTTTTAAGCAGGTGGACTGCTTTTTTGGTTTTGAATATTTTCTGACTTCTTAATGTGAAATATAGAATATAGAATACACCCTCTCTCCTCGCATTCAAATGTGCACCTTTCTGTGTGCAGACATCTGCTTCTCCTTACCAGGCTGATGCTTTTTATTTCCAGGAATATTCAGTTAAGTTAAACTTAGAAGCCTAGGAAAATATTATCCACAGGTGAGTGTCACAGTTTCTGCAATTTTCTTTCACACATTACTTGCTTCCTTAGGAGTCAATGATTGTTACTTTTCTTAATGTTCGTATTTATTGGGCACAAAGTGATGATTTGATATGTATATAATTATGCAATAATCAAGTCAGGGTAATACTATAACTTTCATTTTGTGCATTTAATGCCTCTGTGGTGAGAACTATTTTGGAATCTATGTTGTTTGCCATGTTTTGTGCTGCTGGGTCCTAGAAATCTGTAGGATGGGACATTTAGAAGGACAGACCTAAGGGTGGGGCCAGGAAAGCCATGTGATGGAGGAGCCAGTCCTGAGGAAGAATGAGGTCAACTCGTGTCCAAACCCGGAAAAGTAATTTCCTGAGACTGGCAGGAGTAGGACCGCTTCCTTTCTACTCTAGGCCTGCATGTTCCGGAGCACGGAAACCTTACAACCCCCACATCTGCCACCCTTGAGGTGGTCACATAGCTGGTGGCCAGGTTTCAGCTTCAACTTTCTCTCTCCGTATAAGGACATGTCCAGCCAGCACCTGGAATTCCTTTTCATGCAAATGAAGCATTCCCACCTGGCCATCCCCCTGAACCTCAGGCAAGGCAGGACCTTGACGTTCGCATGGTGTCCTTGATGTTCGCATGGTGTCCTTGACATGGATGGCTGTGCTCGTGTTGGCATTAGGCGACCGCTCGGGACTTCAGTTGCTCTCCCTGCTGTTAATAGTTGATCTACCAGGCGGGAAAGCAGCAGCACTGTCTGTCTGCCTGGTACTGTACCTGCCAACAATTTCCTGTTTTTACATTTTCTTTGTTATTGCTAACGGAGCAAGGAAGAGGGAGAGATCTTGATATAGCCAAGAACTTGAGGAAACACCCACAATCCCAGCCTGGATCCACCCTTCCACAGGACCCCTTGCTCTCTAGACTTGCTTTCTCCCAGGGCTTTGGCCTTCCTGGTCATGCTGCGAGTATAGTTTCTTCCATTTGTGGATCCCACGTCTCCCTCTTTCGTGATTTATATTCTGGGATGGAGAAGTACTTTATCTCGAAAGTTCCAAGACTGGCCTAGAACTGGCCTAAAGAGGCAGGACTACCATCAGAACCCGCCAGGCAACAGAGAAAACCGCTGACATTTCTGCATCGTCCACCTCAGACTCATCACCTTCACCCTGCGGGGGACCGGCACCCCAATCACTTCCCAGGCTGGGGTCCTGAAGCTCTGCTACTGTCTAAATCTCCACCTCAGAGCCTCCGCTTGCCGCTGCATTTTATGTTTAACCTGTCTGGCCCTTTTCCTTAAATACATCTTTTCAAGTCTTATTTCTAAATGTGAAGACAAATCCACTTAGGAAATTTAGCTCCTATTTTTACACAAATTGGAATAGCGAGAGCTCAATCAGGCAATGCCCAACTTTCGCTGCACTCATGGGTAAAGCCAATCTATTATGACAAACTTAGTTTATAATTCTAACATACTTAGCAGATGTTTTTCTTTCTCTTCTTCTTCTTTTTTTTTTTTTTTTTAACAAAACAGAACAACGGTTTCACTACATAGCCCAGGCTAGCCTTAAACCATATAATTCTCCTTCCTCTACTTTCTGAGTGCTGGTGCTATTGTGTACTACCATACATGGCCGTTAGGTTTTGATTTGATTTTCTCAATATTCATATCACCAATATGGCAAATTCTTTTCTTTTATTAAAATTTAGACATATTCCTGAGTCCTCCCATGGACTAGGTTTGATCCTAGGTTTCCTTTTCTGAACTCAAGAAATTCATGTTAGGCACAAATTCTGTTCTTTTAGGGGAAAATTGCTCCTACTTGGTATCTGACCCCTCTACACTCAGCCTTGTTTTCCTCCAGCAGCAGTCTTGTCAAATCAGTAATTTCCGACTCACAGACACCCTTGATCCTTGCTCATAAATCCCCACTAGTCCTTGTTGCAGTTGGGTTGAGTGTATTCTTCCCATCACTGAAAGGACTGGTGCAGAAGTTTCTATGGTAACTGTCCTAGCTGCTTCTCCTTTGATGAGAGTCAGCATCACCTTCTTTAATAAATCATGGTAAATTTTCCTTAGTAATGCCAGCCTACAGCACACCATCTAACTGTGAAGTTGTAAGTCAACATTTCATAAAAATACTTAAAATAAAACCTCAGATACCTAAGAAAAAAAAATTGAAAACCAAAGCAGAAACTCAGCTTTTTGATGACAAGATCCAAAATGGTTAAAATGTTAATTTTTTCCTTCCTTCCTTCCTTCCTTCCTTCCTTCCTTCCTTCCTTCCTTCCTTCCTTCCTTCCT
>NW_026596040.1:18343643-18348449 GCF_907164565.1 Psammomys obesus
CCTTCCTTCCTTCCTTCCTTCCTTCCTTCCTTCCTTCCTTCCTTCCTGATCTCTTTTCTTCCAGGGCCACGTGCATTCTGGGCAAGTGCTCTGCCACTGAGTTCTTGTTAAGTGTAAATTTCTTGGTAGAAGGTCCATACACAATTGCTAAACACTTGCCTTTTTATAAAGTGGTACGGGTTAGCATAAGAAGTAAACAGACTCTAGTTTTTCAAATTCATTACAAATTGATCTGTTTCTACTTCTCCAATAACATTTTCTAGCAACTTTTCGGATAAATGTTATCTTTAATGTGGTGATAAGATATAAAGATGAGATTGTTTTCTGCAAAAGCATCATTTTAAATTTCTGTAGTAGCAGTTTGACAGTGGGAGGCAGATGGAACCCCCATCACTCTGCTAGATGTCTTTACTTTTTCATTGTGCTCTGGATTTTTGCTTTTACAGCAAATTGTCCTTTTGCCAGAACAAAAATGTGGAAAACTTTTCTTGTCCTCCGAACTGAGATATTTGTGCTAACTTCAGTGAGCCTGTCCTTTGGGTAATCTAAAGGAACTGGAAGAAATGGGATTTGTTTTAAGATGTTGTAATACACAAATGAGAAAGATGGAAGGCAAGAAAAGAGGAATTGTCTGGTGACAGCACTTGTGTCAAGCACCGTGCCACTTAAAGTCTGCATTAATTAGAGAAGATGATTGTAAGTCCTTTCACATCTCAGCTTTGAGGTGAATAACATCCATAAGCAGTTATTAAAAATGTATTTTTTATCACGTTGGAGCAGTGACTTGGAAGACATGTGAGGAAAAATGATGGAATTAGAGAACAGAATTTATGGGCATCTACATTTCTCTTCCCTAATTCTGTGGTTTGTTGCTCTCAAACTTATGCTGAAGTAACTGCCTTTGTGATGATGTTGGGGTGCAGAGGTGTTTCACTCACGGAAGTGACATTCTCAGATGGCATCTCAGAATGGACTGAGGTACCAAGGTTTACACGACTCTGTTTTAATCAGATGCCCACAGTAGTGTAGAATGGCATAGAGTTGACTTCCACAATGATCATGGCTACAGCCCCAATGCTCCATTAGTGAGGTCGTTTGATTTTGAAGGGTGAACAATTCCAGATGAGAAGGCACAGCAGGGGAGTTTGCAGTGATTTGGCTGTGATCTTCCAAGACAGAACTGGTCAACACAGGATGGGTGGAGCCGATCCAGATGACCAAGATAAGCCCAGATCCCTGACATTCACTGACCTAAGGAGTTCTTCATTGAGATGTATAACTGTAGTGTTCCAGTTTTCTCAACCTGTAACTTCACTCTTTCTGTGGGTTGGCAATCTCTATTTTAGGCCTTTTTGTATGAGGTGGAGAGTGACTGGCAGAGTCCATTCATCGTCCTTCTTAAGTTTGAAAAGATGGAGCTAGGATTTCGAATTCCACTAAAGGCAGGGAGAGTGTGGCCCCAGGATATCATTTGTCCTGCATTTACTGTGATGTTAGTGCCATCTGGCTTTTGGTCACTATTCATCTGCTGTGGAGTCAGCCGTGACACCAACACTCCCACTGATGGTACTGTGAATTCACGTTGCTCTTCTCACAGCTTGCTCTTTGGTTCATTTCTGTCTTCAGTGCATGGTCTTGTGGTGTCATTCCTTTGGCCTTTGCAGTGCCTCAGGTTGCCATGTCCTCTTTTTATGGCTTTGAGGCCCCTCTAAGTCTACCAGCATCCCTCTCAGTGCAATTTCCCAGCCATTAAGGGTAACCTGGGCTAATCTCTTGATCCACTGTGGTGCTATGGGAAATTGTAAAGGTGTCTCAAGCACTCTCTGCTTAGAGAGACTCTGAAACCAAGGCAGCCCAAGGCATCAGTTATGATATTTCTAGTTGTAGCAGGAAAGTGACTTCCAATTTCCTTAAGGCAAGGTATTAACTTGTATAAGAAGAATGTGGGCGCCAAGCTACATTGATCCAAAGGCTTTCAATGCTGTCATTACAAAATGAAGCTCTCTGGCCCCTCTGCCCTGATTCTGTACTGTCACCTCTATTTCTGCTTTGGTTGCATGACAGATGCCAGCAGAAATAATAGATTTCCTTATCTAATGAGTTTCTCATGATTTTTACTTAATTATGAATTATTCACACAAGGGTCTGGAAAACCTCTCTTCCTTCATTGGTGTAGCTGGACCACATTTCAATTCCAAATAACCTTTTTATTAAAGGAAATGAGATCACCCTACCCAGGCTGAATGGCAGAGCTAAGGGTGGAATAATTGTTTCCTAAGGTACTTGGCTCTATGGGGAGAGAGGGATTTCTGAACAAATGAAAGATGACTTAGGCAAAGAATGAGCAACAATATTTAGAACGTACTTGAGAAAGCAAGGCCCTCAGGGGCTGGCAATCAGAACGGGATTTACCCCAGAATTGAGGGAGAATGCCACTGGAAAGAATGGGAGAATAAAGAGGAAGGGCCAGGTGATGTCAGTCCACCCTCATTACCATATCTGTGCAATCTGAACTACTCCAAGCCTCTATGCCCTGGCACAGTGCAGTCCCTTCAGGGGCACATCGCTGCCATGACAACTGATCAGCACATGCTTATCAGGGAGCTTTAGTCTTTTTACATAAAAGCTGAGCTGATACAGAATCCATTCATTTAAAATGTAATTCAGTGCTTTTGGTGTACCTGCAGGTTGTCATTCATTTCCACAATTAGTTCTAGAACATTTTCATTACAATCAAGAGAAACCCTCTCAGCTTAGATGACATCCAGAATTTTTATCCCCCCACTCCCTAGTCTCAACCCCACAAATCTACCTTTTCTCTCTATACCTACTTCATATAAATAGAATCTTGAGTCTTTGGGGAAGGTAGTGGCAGTAGTCTCAAGGTTCTAACACATGCTAGTATACATAGTATCTTTGAACAGCATCCCATTCCTTGCTTTAACTTTTTATTTTGAGATAGCGTCTCCCTAAATTACCCTTGCTAACCTGAAACTCACCTGTAACCTGGGAAATCCCCAGATTTCTAATTCTCCTGTCTCAGCTTCCCAAATATATTGGACTACATGCTTTTGCCACCAGGGCTGTCTTGGATAATGTTTTCAGCATTGCAGTTCATTCATGTTGTATTATGTGTCAACATTTATCTATTTTTATTGCCAGATGATATTCTCTTGCATTATTATATCACATTTTAATATCCATTCATCAATTAGCAGACATTTTGGTTTTTCTACTTTTCCTGTACTGTTAATGCTTCTGTGACTATGTACAGGCTAGTCTTTGTCAGCTTAACATAACTAGATTCACCTGGGAAGGGAAGACCTCAGGTAAGGAGTTACCACTATCAGATTGGCCTATGAGTATGTCTGCAGGCATTTTCTTGATTAATGATGGATGTGGGCAGGGCCAACCCACGGTGGGTGGTGGCATTCCTAGGTAGGTGGGCCTGAGCTGTGGAAGAAAGTTAGCGGAGCAAGCCAGCGGAATCAAGCCCATAAGCAGCTCTCATCCCTGGCCTCTATTCAGTTCCTGCCTTCAGGTTCCTGACTTGAGTTCCTGCCCCTGACTTTCCTCAGTGATGGACCATGATGCTGCAATAAACTCTTTTCTCTCTAAATCACTTTTGTTCATAGGGTTTATTATAGCAACAGAAAGCGAACTAGAATAGGCTGTTAACACATTGGTTTTGTGTGACTTCCTGCATTTGATATGGATTTCATAATGGTTCTGCTGAGTCATATAACTCTGATTCTAACGCTTTGAAGAGTTGCTAAATTGACTTCCACACAGCCTCACCAGTCCACACTGCCAGAGGACTGTCTGAGGGTAATAGTCTGTTCCCATTCTCATTGTCACTAATATTTATTGATGGTTTATTAAAAATATTTGTGTTATTGTAGTTTTATTAGCGGGTGTGAAGTGGCATATTACAGTGTGACTTTGATTTGCGGTTTAATGACGGCAAATGAGGAATATTTTTCCTTGCATTTATCGGCTCTTTACTTCTCTTTGCAAAATATTTACACAGATGTTTTGATTACCTGTTAACTGTACAACTTATTTTTTTAAAAGCATCACTCATTATAATAATTCTCTGTATGGTTTAAATGCATGTATTTTTTAATCAGATATATGATGTAAAAATGTCTTTCTCTGATTATGTGGGCTTTTACTAATTTTTTCCCCTCTAAACACAGATTCTTACTATTGTACTCAGACTAGCTTTGAACTTATGATTCTACTGTCTCAGCTAGAGGGTTCTGGGATTACAGGGGTGGCCTGCTCAGCTATCTTTCACTTTTTAATAATGTTCTTTGATGATGCATTACAGTTTTTAACTTTGATGATGTACACTTTTCCCCTCAAATTTTTTTTTCTGCTTAAGGTTTTGGCATCCTGTCTACGGATCTATTGACAAATCCAAGCTCACAAAGAGTTACCTGTATGTTTTCTTCAGAACTTTACAGTCTGTAGGTGTAAGAACGATGCAGACCCATCGATGTACGACTAATGCAAACATTAGATTGCCTTGGGGGATCTGCCAACTGCCGGTCGGCCGTAGACACTTTGGTTTTTCTACAGTCCAGAGAGATGCTTCCACTTATTCGAGCATCTGAAACCCGTCAAAGATCTTGTTCTCACTCCCAACATTTATTTAGATGAGTAAGGAGAGCCCAACTTAACTTTCTTCCATTTCTCTTACCTTGCCCCTCCCACCGCTAGCTGTCGCTGATTCTTTCTTTCTTTCTTTCTTTCTTTCTTTCTTTCTTTCTTTCTTTCTTTCTTTCTTTCTTTCTTTCTTTC
>NW_026596040.1:18348459-18350566 GCF_907164565.1 Psammomys obesus
TTCTTTCTTTCTTTCTTTCTTTCTTTCTTTCTTTCTTTCTTTCTTTCCTTCTTTCCTTCTTTCCTTCTTTCTTGAAATGGTACTCTTTTGATTTTTTTTTTGCTATTTTAAAATTTATTTTCTAATTATTATCATCATTTATTACAATTTATTCAATTTGTATCCCAGCTGTGGCCCCCTCCCTCATCTCCTCCCAATCTCACCCTCCCTCCCTCCGTCTTCTTCCCTATGCCCCTTCCCTAGTCCACTGATAGGGAAGGTCCTCCTCTCCTTCCATCTGACCTTAGCCTGTCAGGTCTCATCAGGTCTGGTTGCATAGTCTTCCTCTGTGGCCTTGCAAGGCTGCACCTCCCAGGGGGAGGTGATCAGAGAGCCTGCCACTGAGTTCATGCCGGAGACAGCCCCTGGTCCTGTTACTAGGGAACCCAGTTGGAGACTGAGCTGCCATGGGCTACATATGTGCAGGGGTTCTAGGTTATCTCCATGCATGGTCCTTGGTTGGGATTTCTGTCTCTGCAAGACCCCTGGCCCAGATTGTTTTGGCTCTGTTGGTCTCCTTGTGGAGCTCCTGTCCCCTCCAGGTCTTTTATCTCCCTCTTCTTTCATAAAATTCCATGCATTCTTCCCAAAGTTTGGCTATGAATCTCAGCCTCTGATTCAATACCTCAATCAGTAGAATATTTCAGAGGCTGTCTGTGGTAGGCTCCTGAAAAAAAAAAAAAAAAAAAGAACCTAAGCCGTAGAGCAAACATAAAAACAAAAACAAACAAACAAAAAAACACAACCATACTAAAATCTGTACAACTAAAGAAGCTAAACAACAAGGAATACCCAAGGGAAAATGCCCAGTCCTCCTTCAGAAGGGCAAACATGATAGACATTGGAAGCAGGAGAAGACAGGGAACAGGACAGGAGCCTACCACAGACAGCCTCTAAACATGATTCTAAGGGATGGTGCCGTATCTTTCTAGATGTCCCTGATCGACACACCTCTGTTCTCTAGCATTCCTAAAATCAGAACTTTAAACAAAACTGGGCTGGAAAGGAGAGCCTTGGTAGACATGAGAAAAATTTTGCATCAATTAATGCTCTGAAGTTTTATTCTGCTGCACATGAGTGTAGATAAGAGATGAGGCGGGTATAGAGATGTGTAAACTCTTTCAGTATTTGTTGACAGTGGCAATAAGAGCTAGGAAGACATGACTACGACTAGAACAATAAAGTCCTACTGGTGAGCTAACAGTGTGTGCTTAGCTTGTGCAAGGCCCTGGATTGACACCCCAGCCTTCCCTCCCAACTCCAACTCCCACTGCTTGAAGAAAAAAGAAAGCAGTTGCCTATGTTTCAGAAGATACTTCACCGCTTGTATTAACTTTGGACTAATTTGAAGCATTATGATGAACTGTTAAAAGAATAACAGAAACCCTTCCAGGCCCAGGCGATCACTGCAGACAGGTTGTTAGAGGATGGATAGCAGCCCTTTGCTTGACATTGGGAACTGGTTTCTTAAATATGAAGCGAGTGCATCGGAGACAAGATGAAACTTTGGAAAAGGAAAATGAATAATTATAGATAAGGAGCTGAAATTAATAGGTGGGCAGGACATTCATGCCTTTGCTGGAAATTTCTAGTATGGCTGAGCAGGCATTAAGGGTAATTTGGTAATGATTTTACAACTGTATTTTATAATGAACTGCACCATGCTAATATGGACTGAACTGTTTAAACATCTTAGAGACTTTAATTTATTCAGCTTAAAAGCTTAGTTGAAGCAAAAATTGAGGGAATGTAAGCTGTGAGATTGCTTTTCTTGAATTTTAAATGTAGCTTAACCATATTTGTAATCCTTTCTACCAAGGATACTTTTTTCTGGAAATATATTTTTGAGCTGTGTAACCTGACTACCTTCATTAATCCAGGGACTTAGATGGGCAGAAGCAAGCTTACTTTATTTTACTGTGTCGGCTTTTAGCCCAAGTAATCCTGTAAATGATTAGCTAATTATATTCAGTCTTCACATTAAGCTGCTTAGCTTAAATCCAGCGTGATCCTAAAACGTGAGTGATCTTCAGTGCCAGTCACGGACAGGCTCCACTGTGTGTGCTTG
>NW_026596040.1:18350576-18360436 GCF_907164565.1 Psammomys obesus
CTACACACTGAAGATAGAAAAGAAAAAAGGAGCAGTCTGTGAGAAGAGCGACGTGAATACCCAGCACCACTTGGGGCCTGTGTGAGCCAAAGTCAAATACGACTGCTCCCCGGGTTTTAAAGTGTATGCTCCCGTGATCTCATATGACATGTGGGTATAAACAGAACTTGTGAATGAGCAAGAGAAAGGGAAAACAGTGTAAAAACTCAAGGGTGTGGGTTCAATATGGCTCACAAGGAAAATCAAAACAGGACCTAGCAAGTGGAGACTATCTCCAACCTGTAGAACACACTTTGTCCTCATGACAAGTGTCACCACTGGTAGATAGGGGAATTAGGGTTAAAGGACATCAGGACTCAGAGTGTTTGGTTCTAAGTTCTGTGCTCTTTGGTTTACTTTATTGTGACACTACTTTTCAAGTATAAAACATTGGAACAAAACTCAAATCAGCTTAGGAAAACCAAGAAATTTAGGTCTCATAAAACTGGAAGGCATCAGCCAGGCATGGTGACTCAGGCCTGCAATCCCATGACTTGGGAGTCTGAGGCAGGAATATTTGCTGCCTGGAGTTTGGGAGCAGCTTGGGCTAGAGCGAGTTTCAGGTCAGCCTTGACTCCAGTGTATTCTGTGTTCGATCGCAAAACAGACAAACCCCCAAACAAAGTAGACTCCCCACCTCCACAAGCCCCCAAAGTGAAAACACTGGAAAGCTTAGACATGACCATGATCGTTAGAGTTACTGGCTGCAGGCATGGCTGGGTCCACAGGATGAACCAGAACCCTTTCTGTGCCTAAGCTTGACTTTCCTCCGCTGTGTTATGCTGTGGTCACCACCGGGACCCCAGGAACTCCAAGTTTAATCTTCCCAGCCTGGGTTCTATTGGCAACGAGAATCCTCTTTCTACATTGGACTGAAAACTCCAGTATTGAATCTCACTGTATTAGATTGATCCAGGGTAACCGAACAACAGGCTCTGAGGCAATTTAAAGAAAAGGTGAAGAGGCAGACATGTGTTGCAGAAAAATTCTAACCCCTGAGACTTATGTACATATGTCAAAAACACAGCGTGCAGGGTCACGGCCAGCAGTTACAAGCTGCATCTCGTGTGTATTTACAGTGTTTGGTGCTGACCTGAGTACTCCTAAGTGGACAGATGATCTCTGCAGCCAAATAGGTTTCAATCATGCAACAAGGTCAAAGCTACAGCTTAATTTGCATTTATATGGCAATGTAGTTTGCCAGCACACTTTCTTGTTTTTCTTTTTCTCAAGCATTTTTTTATTTTTAATTTTTATTATTAGTTACATTTTATTAACTCTGTATCCCAGCTGTATCCCGCTCCCTCATTGCCTCCAATCCCACCCTCCCTCCCTTATCTCCTCCCTGCCTCTTTCGAAGTCCACTGATAGGGGAGAACCTCCTCCCCTTTCATCTGACCCTGTTTTATCAGGTATCTTCAGGACTGGCTGCAAAGTCCACCTCTGTGGCCTAAGAGTGCTGCTCCTCCCTTGAGGGGTGGGGAGGTCAAAGAGCCTGCCATTGAGTTCATGTCAGAAATAGTCCCTGTTCCCCTTACTATGGGAAACCCACTTGGTTACTGAGCTGCCATGGGCTTCATCCGAGCAGAGGTTCTAGGTTATATCCATACATGGTCCTTGGTTGAGTGTCAGTCTCAGAAAAGACCCCTGTGCCCAGATATATTTGGTCCTTGTGGAGCTCCTGTCCTCTCCACGTCATACTAACCCCCCTTCTTTCATATGATTCCCCAAACTCTGCCGCCAGCACATTTTCTTAAAAGCGTATTTGGATTGTAAAAGAACTAACATTTATTACACATTTGTTCACACGCAGAATAGCAAGATACAGGAACTTTACATTCTGTTAACATTTTTACTATTTTTTTAAGTTAGCATTCAAAGCAATGGGTTCCATTTGGGCATTTTTATACATACTTCATTTGTGTTTGTCTCCTTCCCCACTTCTCTCCCTATCCCTTGATCCTCTCTTGGTGTTCACTCCAATAGCTCCCTTTCTGCTTTCATGTCACATATATTTCTTCTTATCTCCTTTGCTTATGATCTATTCTTTCCCCTTTCTCGTCCCTATTTTATTTTCCTGATCTACTGTCCCCATAGCGCGCGCGCACACACACACACACACACACACACAAGTCCATTTCACACATGAAATAAAACCCATAATATTTTTGTTTGTGAATCTGGTTTATTTCACTTAACACAGTGATTTCCTGTTTCATCCACTGAGAATGCCACGGCTCTATTTTTCTTTCTGGCTGGATAAAATTCCATTGCATATATGTGCCATCATGACGAGTGCAACAATCAACATTGATGTGCCAGTGTCTCTGGGTGGAGCCTCGAGCCATTCGAGCAAATCCCTAGGAGTGGCAGAGTTGGTCAAAAGATCATTTTACTCTTACTTCTTTGGAAAACCTCCCTAGTGGCTGCACTCTCTTTATGGCCCCACCCACAGGATATATAGACTCCTCTTTCCCCACATCCTTGCTGGGATGTCTTTGTTTTCTGGGGTGATATGGATTCTCAAATAAGTTTTAATTTGCATTTCCCTGAAGGCCAAGAATGTCGAGCACATTTTCAAGTATTTATTGTAACCATTTGCGTTTCTTTGGGGGAATTTCATTAGCCCATTTATAGACTGAATAACTTGGTCTTTTAATATTGAGGTTTTGCAGTCCTCCATGTATTTGATAATAACTCCTGTCTGATACACACACACAAACACACACACACACACACACACACACACACATGAATACACATACACACACACAGGAATACACATACACACACACACACACACACACGTGGACAAGCATTTTCCCTCATTCTGTGACTCTCTTCTCTCTGATGATTTGTTTCTTGCATTTTAATTTCATGTAATCTCACTGCTCAGTTCGCAAGGCTATTTCTTGTGTGGTTGGAGTCCTTATCAAGAAGTTCTTACCTTTCTCCAAATCTTGAAATGTTTTTTTTTTCTCTAGCATTTTTAAAGTTTCAGGTTTTTATTATTGAGGTATTTAATCAGTTTCGTGTTAGTTAAGACATAGGGATAGTACTTTATTTTTCTAAAGGTGGACATACAGTTTTCTTTCTACCATTTGTTGAAAAGAGTATGCTTTTTAAAAAAAATTGTTAATTACACTTTATTCACTTTGTATCCCCCCATAAGTCCCTCCCTCCTCTCCTCCTAATCCCACCTTTCCTCTCCCTTCTTCACAAATGCCCCTCCCCAAGTCCACTGATAGGGGAAGTCCCCCTCTCCTTCCTTCTGATCTTAGTCTATCAGATCTCATCAGGAGTGGCTGCATTGTCATCTTCTGTGAACTGGTAAGGCTGCTCCCCCCTCAGGGGGAGGTGATCAAAGAGCAGGCCAATCAGTTTATGTCAGGGGCAGTCCCTCTTCCCATTACTATGGAACCCACTTGGACACTGAACTGCCATGGGATACATCTGTGCAGGGGTTCTAGGTTATCTCCATGCATGGTACTTGGTTGGAGTACAATCTCTGGGAAAACCCCTGTGTTCAAATTTTCTGGTTCTGTTACTCTCCTTGTGGAGTTCCTGTCCTCTCTAGATCTTACTATTTCCCTCTTCTTTCATAAGATTCCATGTACTCTGCCCAACAGTTGGCCATAAGTCTCAGCATCTGTTTTGATAGTCTGCAGGGCAGAGCCTTTCAGAGGCCTTCTGTGGCAGCTTCCTATCTTGTTTCCTGTTTTCTTCTTCTGGTGTCCATCCTCTTTTCCTTTCAGGATGAGGATTGAGCATTTTAATCAGGGTCTTCCCTCTTTATTAGTTTCTTTAGATGTACAGATTTTAGTAGGCTTATCCTATATTATATGTCTATATGAGTGAGTATATACCGTATGTGTCTTTCTGCTTCTGAAACAGCTCACTCACGATGATCCTTTCTAGGTCCCACCATTTACCTGCAAATTTCATGATTTCCTTATTTTTCATTGCTGAGTAATATTCCATTGTGTAGATATACCACAATTTCTGTATCCATTCTTCAGTTGAGGGGCATCTGGGTTGTTTCCAGCTTCTGGCTATTACAAATAAAGCTGCTACAAACATGGTTGAGCAAATGCCCTTATTGTATACTTGAGCCTCTTTTGGATATATGCCTAGGAGTGGTATGACTGGATAACCCTAACCCTAACCCTAAGAGCAGCAATCAATAAATGGGACCTCGTGAAACTGAAAAGCTTCATCAAAACAAAACGAATGCCTACAGATTGGGAAAGAATCTTCACTAACCCTTTATCTGACAGAGGGCTAATATCCAGTATATATAAAGGACTAAAGAAGCTGAAATGCAGCAAACCAAGTAATCCAATTAAAAATTGGGGAACAGAGCTAAACAGAATTCTCGATAGAGGAATATTGAATGGCAGAGAAACACTTAAAGAAATGCTCAACCTCATTAGCCATCAGGGAAATGCAAATCAAAACGACCCTGAGATTTTACCTACCTCACACCCATCAGAATAGCCAAGATCAAAAACTCAAGTGACAACACATGCTGGAGAGGTTGTGGAGAAAAGGGAACCCTCCTCCACTGCTGGTGGGAATGTAAACTTGTACAACCACTCTGGAAATCAATCTGGTGCTTTCTCAGAGAAATAGGAGTATCCTTTTTTTAAATGTATGATTTTGACAAACTTTGACCATTATGTGGCCTCACGTCTGCTTGTTTCTTTCTGGGTCTTTCATTCCTTTCCACTGATCCATGTGTCTGTTTTTGTGATAGTACCATACATGGTATCTGAAGTAGCACCATGGTTTGGTATTATAGTCTAAGGTCAGGAATTATGGTGCCTTTTCCTTATGATCACTTTGGGTGTTTAGTTTCATTCACGTTTCCATATAAATTTTAGGATTTTTTCCTAGTTCTGTGAAGAATGCCATTGGAGTTTTGATGGAGAATATATTGGAACAATAGATTACTTTCCTTACTATAGCCATTTTGACACTATTCTTCCAGTCTGTGAGCATGGAGGGATTTTTCATTGTCTAATCTTCTTCCATTCCTTTTCTTGGTGGTTTAAAGTTTTAATTGTAGAGGTCTTTCCATTTCTTGGTTAGGTCTATTAGTCATTTCATTACTTTTTGTGATGCTATTATGATTGGTATATTTTCTTAATTTCTTTCTTGGTAAGTTTGTTATTATATATAGAAAATCTATTGATTTTTGTATCTTAAGTTTTGTATTGATACTTTGCTGAAAATGTTTATCAAATATAAGAGTTTTCTGGTGAAATCTTCAGGGACTTTTAAATATAGAACCACGCTCTCTCCAAATAGGAATAATGTGACTCTGTCCTTTCACATTTTATATTTCCCTTTACATTATACGAATGATTCAATTAGCACTAACTGCATATAGCTACTTAAGATTAAAAATTAAAGTAATTAAATTAAATTAAATTCAGTTTCTCAGTTGCACAAGCTACGCTTCAAATACTGAATGACCATGTGCCAATGGCTAATGTGCTGGGATAGATTTAAACACTTCCATCCTCACAGAACACCCCACTGGACTTCTCTAGTTGCCTGCCTCAAATCTTTACTATTTAAAAGAATTATCTAGAAGCCTTAGATCACATAAAATGACAGAATGAAGGAACAACCAGACCAGAATGCAGCATTTTCTAAAGTAGTGATTCTCAACCTCCCTAGTACTGCAACTCTATAATACAGTTCCTCATGGTGTGGTGATCCCCAACCATAAAGTTATCTTGTTGCTACTTCATAACTGTAATTTTGCTACTGTTATGAACCAAAATGTAAATATACAGTATGCAAGATGTTTGACATGTGACCCCAAAGGGGTTGTGAGTCACAGGTTGGGCATCACTAGCTGTTCTGTACTTAGAAAAATCAATGTCATGGAGGAAAAAGGCGGCAGTATAAGGATCTGTTCTAGATATTTAGAAGTCTACGTGTGCTGTCTAGTTTTATGTCAGCTTGACATAAGCTAGAGTTATCTGAAAGGAATGAACCTCAATTGAGAAAATGCCTCCATAAGATCCAGCTGCAGGGCATTTTCTTAATTAATGAATGATGAGAGAGAAGCAGGTTAATCAACTGATGCTGAGCAAGCCAATAAGCAGCACCCCTCCATGGCCTCCGCATCAGTTCCTGCCTCCAGACAGCTGCCCTGCTTGAGTTCCTGCCATTACTGATTTTGATGATGACTGTTCTATAGACCAGGAGTGAAATAAACCCTTTTCTCCCTTGGTTGCTTTTGGTCTTGTTGTTTCATCACAGCAATAGCAACCCTAACTAAAACACTAAGAGAACTAAGGCAGGTGACAAGTAGAATGCTTGACCACAATTCAAGTAGATACACTGTGCTTACTGGCTGCTATTTATTTGTTAACTTGTCATAACCCAGAACAAGCTGAAAAGAGAGCCTTGGTTGAGGAATTGTCTCGATCAGGCTGGCCTGTGGACACGTCTGCAGGGATTTGTTTGGCTTGTTAGTTGGGTAGGAAGACTCACCCTAAATGAGGGTAGCATCGTTCCACGGGCTGGGATCTGAGTTATACAATAGTGCAGAAAGCTAGCTAGGTGGCAAGACAACAAGCAGGTGGCAAGGATGAATTGCTTTCTCTGGGACCTTGACTGTGAATGTAGTATAACTAACTTTCTCAAGAGCCTGCTCTGTGACTTACCTGAAATGATGGACCATAACCAAAAACTACACATGCTCTCTCTCTCTCTCTCTCTCTCTCTCTCTCTCTCTCTCTCTATTGATTTTGGTCAGGATATTTTATCACAGCAGCAGAAATGAAGTGAGAACAGATGCTTAAATTCATCTCAAAGAGAAAATTTGAAAATGTACCAAGTATCATATAATGCTATAGAGTTAACAGTTTGGTTAGGTGTGATAATGATCATGGTGGTAATGTAAGAAAAATTTCCAGTTTCTGGACATTTATACTGAAACATTTAGGTGTGAAATATTTTGATGTTTCAAATTTAATTGGAAGAGTAGAATAGGAAATATAGAGAGAAGTAGGGTGGTGATAGTCCAACGTAAATAATTGTTAAGTCTAAGGGCTAGGTACTGTTGTTTCTAATTTTAGTATTAAAGCTTCTCAGTTGAAAAGATATTTTTGAAGAGCTAATGTTTAAAAAAAATGAGTTTTGACTTCAATATCACACTTAAGAAAATATTTTCTCAAACAAGGATTTAAAAAAAAAATAGTCACCGAGATTATCTTCAAGTACTTTTTTAAAAAGATATATTTTATGTGTCTGTGTGGAAATATGTGCATGTAAGTCCAGATGACCTCAGAGGCCACATCAGGGCATCAGATCCTTTGGAGATGAAGTAATAGCTAGTGTGAGTAGTACAGTGTGAATGCTGGGAACCGAACTCTGGTCCTCTGGAAGAATAGCAGATGCTCTTGACCTCTGGGCCTTCTTCCCATGCCCTCTTCCAGTATTTTTTTTCTTCAAATGGGTTCTCTTTCACTACTTAAATCTTTTATCCATTTGAAATTTGTTTTGGTGTTAATCTGTGAAATCATGATCACTTATATTTTCTTACTAATTACTAATTCTGTTTTGAGGCAGAACATCCCAATGTCCTGGGCGGGCTGGAAATTCACACAACCTGTAGAGCTGAGATTGCAGGGTAACCCACACCTAGCTTACCTGTCCCGTAAGTAGTTAGACAGTAGTGGATATTTTCAATTTGCTCCTTTGAATACATTCACTGATTTTTTTTTCTAGAACGAGTCCCTGGTCTTCCTTTGGAGACTTAGACCGTCCCCTTTCTGATTATATGTGGGGTTTTATTTGCTTTTCTTTCTAATACAGATACACATAATTGTAAACTTGCTATTCTTTCACTTGCCCCTGGCCATCAGACCTGCAGTCGGGTTTGACCAGAGGAACTGAGGATGTCTATTATTGTCTTGTGACAGAAAGTAACGCTTCTATGTAAGAACATGTTTCAAGTCACAGTTGAGATAAAAATACCAAAAACATCCCAGGAGTTTCAAGCAAAAAAAAAAAAAAAGTAATACAATACAATATAAAACAAACAAACAAAAAACGCCAAACAAACAAAACAAACCCCAGAAACTTCCACATAAGGAGCTGAAGGGAGTTGGTCTTCCTCTGACTTCCCAGTGTGTCATTTCCACACTGTGGAGTCTCTGTGTTCCAGAGTGGGGAACACGTGGTCACCTGACTCCTCTCAGGGCACTTGGTGGCCCCAGGACAGGTGGAAGGGCAGGAGACAGAAGCCATTGCAGAAAGACCTCCCTGAGGCCTAGGCTATTCCTTCTAGTGCTGCCAGAGAAAGAAATCTTCCCCTCTGACCACTTTCAAAAGCCGTGTGAATTTATCTGTCTGATGTAGCCTAATAGCGCAGTCAGAACGTTGCTGGCTTGGGTACCAGAAGCGGGGAAAACGCTTCACAGGCTTTTAGCCTCTGCCATATGCAAAGCAAGAAGAATTTATGAAGTCAGAGGAACGTCAATAGACAAATCTGACAGAAAAAGTAAACAGCATCCAAATGTTTATTTATTTTAAATGTTTTTTGTTTGTTTTGTGTTTTTCAGTGCTGAGGATCAAACCCAGGACCTTATATACACTAGTTGAGTGTTTCACCACTGTGCCATATCTCTGCCCTTCCCTTCAATTTTAAGGACACAACTGTTTGTTATCTTGAAGGCTTAAAAACAGACTCTATATTCTATAGGAAAAGATATTTGTAAGCCTTTTTGGTGATGATTTGAAGCTCTGAGCCATGTTTGTCGCAAAGGATCTATTCTGCCCACCAGTTGGTAGGAATTAATGGCCTCTGACATCATCTGACCTAGCAGAGGTTCTCCACTGAAGGGGAGCCAGCTTGAGGACTGCAAACAGAGCAGCCTTGCCAATGCTCCAATCTTCTTGTTTGCCCCAGCAAACACACAACAAAACTAATCCTTGTCTCAGGGTATTATGAAGAAAGCTGCAAAGCACTGCTTTTTGCTCTTTTCTTTTTCTTTTTTCTTTTTTGGCAAAGTAGCTTTTGTCATTTTTAATGTGAATAGAATTCCAGAGTTTGAAGGCTCCGAAGTGAATTAATACGTGGTAAGCACCAAGGAAGATTTTTCCTGGGCAGTTGATCTTCACCTGTGTGGACACATGGTGCCCCTAGATAGCATTAACACCTGTGTGGACACATGTGCCAACAGAAGGCAGTAGCTCACAGAATATAATATTCACACCCCAGAGGATAATGTTAGGTAAATAACAAAGAGAGTTGATATAAATTTCCTTGGATTTCTGGAAAAGTTCAAGTGTTGATTAATTAATTCTTTATCTGCAGTTCCTCTTTTTTTTCTTTGGTTTTATAGCAGGAGTGAGATAATAATTATAGTCAAAGAGATAATCTTGCTTCTGCTGAGCGCTGGATTTGGCCAACTTTGTAGTTTGTGCATTAAGTGAATTAAATAAATTCATGTGAAGACTCTGGTCTTAAAAGCAGTTTCTTCTTTAGAAAAGATAATTTGCAAATGGAAAATAAAATGTTCCACTGACATAAAGCTTTGCTTTGCTTTATGTCCTTTGTATCTGAGAATTATCATGCATTTGGGCATCTCCTGGTGCCCAAGATGTATCAGTAAACAAAGTAGACACAGATCTTCACTCTTGGGAAACTAATGTTCTAGCCAGGGCCAGACATCATTCAAACAATACACATGATGAATATGTAAATTTTGTAGGATGTCAGAAGGTGAAAAGGGATACAGAAACAACAACAGAAGAAGAAGAAGAAGAAGAAGAAGAAGAAGAAGAAGAAGAAGAAG
>NW_026596040.1:18360446-18399937 GCF_907164565.1 Psammomys obesus
GAAGAAGAAGAAGAAGAAGAAGAAGAAGAAGAAGAAGAAGAAGAAGACAGAGAGAGAGAGAAAGAAAGTAAGTCATGGAGGTGAGAATGAAACTATGCTGGGAAAGGCAGAATTAGCTGTAAATAGGAAGGAACATTGAGAAAATGGGTATTGTGGCATGGATGTTAAATGACTCCCCAAAGATACATGATGAGGATTTGGTCTCTAGTGCCACCTTCTTCATAGGTAAGGAGCATTAGAAGGTGATTCCATGGTGAGGGCTCTACATTTTTGATGAATCAACCCTTGGATAATTTGATAGGCTTGTAAGGAGGGAGTTGTCAACAAAGCAAGCAGTCTTTCTCTGCTTCCCTCTGCCTCAAAGCTAGCAACTCAACTCTATGTGCATTGCTACTATGTTCTGCATTGTTATAAGCCTAGACACAGTAGTTCCGGTGACCATGGACCCAAACCTCAGAAAGCACAGGCCAAAATAAACCCCTGTGCTGATCTATTTCAGGTTCCTTTCCACAGTAACAGAAACCCAGCACAAATAGGACATGGAAGAAGTCAGGTAGCAGGATTCATGGTCCAGGCAGAGAGCAGCAAGGGCTCAAAAGAGGGAATGAGCCTGGTGTATTTGAACAAAAGCCCAGAAACCGCAGTATTTAAAGCAGAGAACAAGAAGAAAGCAGGAGAGGAAACCAGAGAGGTCTTGGGAATGAGCGGACATGCTAGTTCTCTTCAGGACCAAACCAAGACACCATTTCTACATAGAAAACCGACCACAGATGGCCTTTCATCTGGAATGCCTCCCTTTACCAGGCTATGCATCCAATAGGAGCACCATTGAATATCCCATGAGGATTGTCTAGAATTGCTTCCATTTCTGGCGCACTCAGAATGTTCTAGTACTTCTGTGCAGATATGCCCATACTCTGTTGGCACCACAGATGCAGTCATTCATTGGAAGCCAAACTCCATCCATGATTCGTGGGCAGGCCTACTTTGTGATGATGGCTCAGTTTTACATGTGAAAACTCAATTTTTGTGCCTAATTTCCTCCTTTCAGATAGCCCAAGCTGGCCCCAGGCTTATGACCCCCTCCACCTTCTAATTGCTGGGATTACAAGCATGTGTCCCCATGCCAGGCTCCTTGTTCTGGCTTTATAATAGCATTTATCTACTGGTCTTCATCAAGCTGCATGCTCATCATATGTCTGTCGTATTTCGTTCGAAGCCTGAGGTATTCCTCTATGACCTACTTGTTATCTCTGCTGCATCATTTATTTGTACTTGGAAAAAAACAGTGATTACCATGTAAGCACTGCATACACTGTTCGGGTATAAGTTTGCACTGTGCAGGCATAAGGTTATTGTATAATTCACACACTGATTTCTGTAACCTGCCCTACCCCCATATCTGGTTGCAGTCCTTGTTCTGAGAACCTCCTATCTCAATGTTAACACTGTTCCTCAATTGTCCTCTGATATGCCAATACAGTCATTGACTTAGCAGGGGAGAACACAGGGCTAGACTTCCTGCCAATCAGGGGAGGAGGAGAGAGCAGCCTCAGGAAAGGTCAGGCATCAGGAGAAGGAGCTTGATCAGAAAAGCTACAAAGTGCAAGTATCTCTGGGATGTACTCTTGGAGGAAACCAGATTAGCTTAGAAGGTTAAGTATAGAGTAATAACTGCTCAGTTATTATTAAGCAAATAGAAAAGAGTCTCAATTATTTGTGTGATAGCTGGGTTAAGAGAGAAACTGAGAAACAAACAGTTTTATAAAAGTAACTTTAACAGCAGAGAGGGACATGAAGCCATAATCTTGGTATGCATTGTCCTTTGAGCCTAGGCAGTGACCTTTAACAACTTGCAAAAAAGAAAGATAACTACTATTTTTGCCAATAGAGACATATATTTTCATTGTTTTGCACAAAGCACTGTGTAGCTGACAGCAACCTTCTTTATGAGACTTGAGGGGAAGACCCTCCTTCTACAAAGGAAAACACAGTACTGTAAAAGTAATTTTTATTCATCTGATTTAATTGTCTCTAAGGCTTACAGCCTCTGTCTGCTAACCTAGGTTTAGTCCTGGAAGCTTTTTGCCTCTGTACAATCTAATATAGGCCTAGAATATTTTCAGTCTCTGAGACTTACTGCTGAATAAGCTCACCCTTTCTTGTTCTTTCTGAACTTTGGCTGGCTGGTTCAACTTGACAGTTCTGGCTCAAGCTCCTCTCCAAGCTGACTTGATTCAAACTGGCTTTTCTCTTGGCTTCTGACTGAATTGTTCTGCCTGGACTTTAACTCTAGCAATCTGTTCTAATCTTCTGGCTCCTTCTCCTTCTGTGGCATGTTCTGTCTTTACGTGCATTTAGCTTGTTCTCTCTTTAACCTGTCTTCATAAAACTCTCTTGGTAAAACCTGCCTCTGAATTCCACCAACTGCCACAAACTCAGCTCTACTACACAGCCTCTCAACTCATTGACTCAACAGAACTGCCTGAACAGCACCTACTAGAACTCAGAGATCTGCATGGCATTGTCTCCTTGGTGCTGGGATTAAAGGTGTGTACCACTATACCTGGATCAAAAGTTTTCTTTACCTGAAACTTGCTTTATACAAGGCTGGCCTTGAACCCAGTGACCTGCTTCTCTCTGTCTTCTGGTATTAAAGGCATCTTTGTATTCCATCTGAATCACACAGACATACAAGGTCTTTGGGTATGATTTCTTGCCAGAGCGGAAATGTTCTGAATTAAAATTCCTCTACAAAGGACAGACACTTGCTTTGCCCTGTGGTTTTGGAGATATGTCAGGCTGAACCAACTGGGCGCATCTACCACAGACTTTGAATTCAGATCTCGGGGAACGGAGAATTCTTGTTAGCTCAGTGAAGATTATGGATTCCTTAGGGTCAGTGTCCAGGCCTGTAAATACTGATGAAAAGAACTCCAGCACTTGCCATTTCATTAGGGATCAGGCTTTCCCCAGGCCGGTTCCAGGGATGGACTTCCTCTCTGCTACAAAACCTCGATGTATTCCTGATCATCTTCCTAACCCAGTCTCCAGCCTTACTGGTGTTACTCTCTATGCCCAGGAGCCTTTATGTCAATTCCTTTCCATTTACACCTCTCAAAGTCATTTGTATTTGTTAGGTACAGTTAGCTACAGACTTCAGTTTCTTGGAGGGTCTGAACTCAGTGGAATGCTTCCATCAAGTCCTTTATTTCTCACAATTGCTTGCAGGCACATTTTGATGTGGAATTGTTTTTATTTTTTTGTCCTTTCTTACCATTAAGGGAAGCTCCTGAGGCATTTTGAACACTTTCATGGTTGAGAAAGTTAGGGCCAGGGAGATGGCTCAGCTGGTGAAAGTGCTGGGACCCAAGTAGTAGAAGACAACTGACTCTGTCAAGTTGTCTATTGACATGGTCGATGTGGTAAGCGTGGCATGGGTGTGTGAACACATGCACACACAAATACATAAGTAAACTAACAAATTAACTGACTGACTAACTCACTCACTCAGTCACTCACTCACTCACTCACTCACTCACTCACTCACTCACTAAATACACAAACATCATCGAAAGATCCAACCTCAAGGCTAGTGAGACTCTGTTCCTGGCTTGCATCTCTGCTCTTGTCCGTTTTCATGTTTCTCTTCCTCTCACCTGGCCCAAGTGTCCCTGCCATAATGAACTGTGTATCTTTTCTTCTTAGATTCTTCTCCATTTTCTCATCTTCCTTCTATTGAATTCCACCTTTCTAGTTTCTTTCAGAATGGTGTTGTCTTGGAGGAAGTTTCTGCTGGGGGTGAAAGAGGATGGAATCCCCTTTGGTCACTGGTGCTGCCATCTATGCTGGATGGTGAGTCCTATCCGTGGACAATGCCTGGGTAAGTTTTTCAGGAGGCCCTATGAGGGTCCAGTTGTAAACCACTTCCATACCACCCTCCCCCCATCTTTTCAGGGGTCCCCGAGCCTCTTTAATCAGGAAACTCTCATAGATAGAGAGGCAGCAAGATTTCTTTGACTCCTCCAGTGGTATATATTTGGCTCTAAGGAAACACAGACTCTTGTCTCAACAAATGTTGGAATTAGAAACCTCACACTGTCTCTTCCCAGCAGCTTCCGTCCTGTCCAGATGGAGGGGTGATCTGCTGCTCTACATGAGTCTATGGGTGACAATGATAGTGCTAGTGTGTACCTCATGCTTCCATTCCTCCTCTCTGGCATGGCTTCTCTTCCTTTCTTCAATGTTATCTGTCACAAGGAAAGAAGAAATAATCCCCTTCTTTCTCATCGTGGGGAAGGAAAAGTCTTAAGATGGCTGACAAATTCCACATAATTGGAATTCTAACCACTCTATTGGAGCTCCTTAGTTTTTCCCCATAGGAGCAGAGAGATGGGGTTGGATAGGGTGGTAGCAGGGCTTGCTGGCACTGAGAGCTGGTTTTCTCCTGCCTTTTATTACGTTCTGAAAGGAGTAAGTTTGGAGCTAAGCTTTAGCACAAAGGCCACTCACTCTCCTTGGCTCTGAGATGGCAGCTGGAGTTCCCAAATAACTAGAAAGTCCAATTCATCATCCTTCCGTATCTATACTGAGAGCCAGTGCCCCAGCTGATTCACAGCCCAGCAGTCAAAGGTCAGTGCTTTCTTCTGCATAATGTACAGATGGCTCAGCATTCATTTCTTCTTCTCAAGGGCACTTTTGTTTTCTTTGGGAGCATTTCATCTCCCTACTTGTCTGTGCTCTTGAAGGAACCTAATACAGGCATCTCCAGTGCTATGGAAGTTTGAAGGACCAAATTATTTTTGTTCTCCCAGGACATTCAAGATCCAATGCGAAACTTAAGTTCAGCCAGATAAATTGTCTCTCCTGTGACTTACTTGAAAGCTTGAAGTGAGGACTGGGGAAAGAAGTGGTTCAAGTACATTAATGTCAGCCAGCACAGACTGCTTAGACCATTTCTGTTCCGAGACCATGGTTCAACGGTTCTTTCTAGTCCTCTAGTGGCATCCTTGCTCATTTTCAACCTTTATCCCAAAGCTGCCCACTTCTCTGGAATCCTTCAGTCATCCCCCTTGGTTTTGGTTTTACTCAGTCGGACAGAGCTGGCCTCTGCTCGGAGCAACGGCTCTCACTGACACAGGAAGCATTCCTACTGCAGACTAAGGGAGGTGACACCACAGAAACTTTTTTTTCCTTTTGCTGTTACACACATCGTCACTGACACCATCAACCATCTTCTATGTGCTTTTCTCATGAGTGCCCTCATTATGCAGAGTGCTTAGGCTTATTTAGTCCAAGTGTAATAGAGCTGTTGTGTCAAACACTATTATCAAGAACATCAGTGTCAAAAAGATCTCTTTTCCCTTCCCTCTGCCTTTCTTGTTTTTTTTTTTTTTTTTTTTTTTTTTTTTTTTTTTTTTTTTTTTTTTTCCCCTCTTGGTTTATGAGAGACAGAATCCATTTTTTCTTAACTACCTCCAACCATGTTGCTGCTATTGGGGAAGTCCACTTTTGCAATAGGCATTCTGTCTGTTCACAGATACCTGACACGTAGCATCACACCGAGATAGACACCAGCCACCAGTCCAGATAACTCAAAACTCACCAAAGTGATTGAGCATGGAAAGAAACTGGATCTTTGCTGCTTGCTGTGCAGTTCTAGGAACAGGGGCGTCTCTCTAGGAGTTTGATATTTGCAGGCCCCTCCCTGCAGATAAGGAATTGGAATCACGTATTTAACAAAGTTGCTAGTTGATTAATAAGCAGATTAAAATTCAAGAATCATTGGCGGAGAGAAACAGCACAGAACATTATGACAGAGTAAGTATTGTTTCATGAAATTGGCTCTAATTATATACATGCAAAATTGCAAATCTGGTTATGATGATAAATGTACTTCTTGCCATGGATCACATTCATCTTTTTTTTTTTTTTTTTAGCACTGAGCTGGAGGCCACATTCATGTGGAATCCCATTTGCCCTTTTTTATAAGAACACCAGGATTCACTCACCGCTGTGGAGGCATGCTGCCATGATAGAGACAGAAAACTCCTCTAATTCATAGAACCAGGCCCATTGTTACAGATGTGATTTTCTTATGTACTGTCTTATCCTTTCTGTTTCTCTTCCAATACCTCTAAAAACAGAAGTTAAAAAACAAAACACAACAAGCATCATCTTTAAGAAAGGAATGAGCAGGAAATCTTGAGCAAGAAGGAAGAGACTAATATGAAGTGGTTAACGGGGACCCTCACAGGCCAACTGCCCCACTTTAAATTCTTGCCATCTATTAAAGATACAACCTTTCCTAATGCCGCCTGAGTTTGGGCTTAGGGAAGAAGAGTCAGCCTGTGTTGACCTAAGAGCTTCTAAATTTCCTGAGTAAAGAGTCTAAGAAAACCCAAACTCTGCAGAGCAGATTTAAAATGCTTCTGAAGAAGAGTCTTTAAATGGCACCCATGGGTGAAGTTTAAAGAACCTTGGCGGGTATCAGAAGAGAGTAAATTTTAAAGTTGGGCCCAGGGTGGGTGGTGTTTCTTCTTGTCATCAGCTTTGTAATCACAGCTAAGTCTGTTGCTCTCCCTGAGCCTTCATTTTTCTGTCTGTGAAACATAAATGAAAATGTATACTTCTTCCTATTGTTAGGACTGAATCAGGGAAAACCATGCTAATCTTGTGCCATGTTTCCAAATATAAGCTCTCCAATTTTCTTTCCTATTTTTTCAAAATTTCATTTATTTTTTGAAATTGAAATATAGTTACATCATTTTCACCTTCCCTTTCCTCCCTCTAACAACTTCCATGTCTTCCTTTGCTCCTTCATAAATTCATGGTCTTTCTTCATATATATATATATATATATATATATATATATATATATATATATGAAATATATATATGTGAAAGAATATATAGTTTGTTATATGTAATTGCATATATACACACATGCAAAATATGTAAATATAACTTTCTCAGTATGTTTAGTACTACTTGTATGTATATGATTTCAGGGCTGACAAATTTGTATTAGATAACCATTTGGGGACTCGTCCCTGGCAAAGATTGCTTTTTTCTGGTCTTAGCATATCTTAGTTGCCTATAACTTTTTGTCTAGGAGTAGGGACCCTGGAAATTTTCCTCTTTCATGTTAGCATGGATCAATGAAATCGAATTGAAGATCCAGGAAAAAACCCACACATCTATGGATACTTGAGTTTTGATAAAGAAGCTAAAACCAAAGAATGGAAAAATGACACACTAAAACTATTAAAAGAGAATGGGGAAGAGCCTTGAGCTCATCAGCATAGGAGACAACTTCCTGAACAAAACACCCACAGCTCAGGATCTAAGATAAGCAATGAATAAATGTTGAAACTGAAAAGCTTCTGTAAGGCAAAGGACACTGTCATCAGAATAAAACGACAGCCTACAGACTGGAAAAAGATCTTCATCAGCCCTATATCTGACAGAGGGCTAATATCCAAAATACATAAAGAACTCAAGAAATTAAGCACCAACAAGCCAAATAATTCAATTAAAAAATGGAGTACAGAGTTAAACGAAGAATTTTCAACAGAAGAATCTTGAATAGTGGAGAAGCACTTAAAGAAATGCTCACTGTCCTTAGTCATCAGGGAAATGCAAATCAAAATGACTCTGAGATTCTGCCTTATACCTGTTAGAATGGCTAAAATAAAAAACTCAAGTGACAACACATGCTGGAGAGGATGTGGAGAAAGGGGAACATTTCTTCATTGCTGGTGGGAGTGCAAACTTGTATAACAACTTTGAAAATCAATCTGACAGTTTCTTAGGCAATTGGGAATAGCTTTACCTTAAGATCCAGCTATAACACCCCTGGGCATATACGGAAAAAAAGCTCCACCATACAACAAGGACATTTGCTCAACTATGTTCATAGAAACTTTATTTGTAATAGCCAGAAACTATTACAACCCAGATGTTTCTCAACTGAAGAATGAATAAAGAAACTATGTACATTTACACAATGGAATGCTACCTAGCTATTAAAAAAAAAAGGAAATCATGGAATTTGCAGACAAATGGATTGAACTAGAAAAGATCATCCTGAGTGAGGTAACCCAGACCCAGAAAGACACATATGGTGTATACTCACTTATAAGTGTATATTAGTCATAAAGTACAGGATAACCATGCTATAATCCACAAACCCAAAGAAGCTAAGTAACAAAGAGGGCCCAAGGGAGGGTGCCTGAATCTCACTGAGAAGGGGAAATGGAATAGACAGAGGATGTCCTAGAAGAGAGGGAAAAGATAGGAGAGGGAGTGCTTATGGAAATGAGGGTGGGGATCTGATGTGGGAAGGGGGGAAGGGGGGAAGGGAGAGGGGACAAAGGACATGTGGAGAGACACAGGCACCTCTGAGACAGGCTGGAGACCTAGGACAGGAAATACTTCTTGGGAGAATATGCGGGTGACTCTAGAGGAGACCCCTATTAGCGGGGGATATGGAGACTGAAGGAGCTACCCTCTAACCAGACAGGACTCCTAGTAGAGGGAGGGAAACACCGACCCACCCACAAAAACTTCGACCAAAATTTACCCAGCCTACAAGTGTGCAGGGATAAACAGCAGAGATTGAGGGAATGTCCAACCAATCCCTGGCCATACCATGGGAGAGAGACAACTGCTGACACTATTAACAACACTCTTCTATGTTTGCAGACCGGAGCCTAGCATAGCTGTTCTCTGAGAGGCCTCAATCCAGCAATGGATGGAAACAGATGCTGAGACTCACAGCCACACATTGGGGGAGGGGGGGAGTACAGGGAGCCTTGTGGAAGAGTGGGAAGAAGGATAGAAGCTAACATCAGAGCCAACTTACCTGGGTCCAGGAGGGCTTGCAGAGACTGAAACACGAACCAAGGACAATGTATGGACCAGACTGGGGACCCCTACACATATGTATACACGATGGATACCTTGTTTTGGATTACCTAGTAAAAGGGAGTGGGGGCTGTCACTGACAAGGACTCTGTTGCATGCTTTTCAATCACTTGGCCTTGGTGGGGCTGCCTTGCCAGGCCACCATGGTAGAGGATGTTCTCAGTCCTGATATGATCTGATGTTTTGGGATGGGACGGTAGGTGGGGAGATCCCCATTTCTGAGGGGGAAGGAAGGGGGAATATATAGAGATGAGGGAAGGAAGCAAGGAGGGTGGGACTGGGGGAGGGGAGAGGAGGGGCTACGATTGGGATGTAAAGTGAAGAAAAAAATAAAAGAAAGAAAGAAGGAAGAAAAAAGAGAGAGAAAGAAAGGAAAAGAAAAAAGAAAGGAAGGAAGAAGAAAAGAAAAGGGAAAACTATTGCCTGAGAGCTAGAAAGTTTTGTATTTTCCCGGGTTGTTGGGATGATGAAATTGTTGGGTCTGGAGGGGGAAAGTGGGCTGAGGAGGCGGCATGCTCGAGTCTATGTCCCGGTCTCCCCAGCGTCCTGGGAGGTCGGCAGAGGGAGCTATTCTCCAAGAAATCACCGCGCAGGGGTTGGCAGAGGTCTGCGGGGAGTTTGGCGGCGGGAGAGCTGTCCCTCCGCCCCGTCCCAAGAGGCTGGCGGGTCCCCCTCCAATCGCCTCCCTTCTCCCTCCCCACCTTCCCGTCACTTAACTGCGGTTCGACTGATGGTGGCCCTGCCTGGTCCTCAGCCCTTCTCGGTCCCGCTTTTGCTTTCCCTCACACGGGGACACGCTGTCCTGGCCGCTTGGTGAACACTGTCCCTGTGCCTCAAATCCTCGTAGAGGACCTAGACCCCTCTCCAAGGGCACTTTGATGAGAGGTTAGCACCGGCACGGGGTGGAGCACAGCACTTCTCTCAAGTTTGCCAACTTCATCACTCGGTCCCTGAAAGAGGTCCCATGAGTACAGCCAGAAGGAACCTTCAGATTTGGAGGGACCACAAGCGAGAGACACCACCCTACCCCCTCTCACCCCCCACCAGCGGCCACTGTCCCGGAGGCAGCAGCTGCTGCGGCGGCAACTGCTCGCATCCCAGCCCGGCTCGGGTTACTGCCTTCATCCTCCAGCATCTCTAGCCAGACAGGGAAAAGCTTGTTCAAGTTTGCAGCGGGACTCGTCCCCGTGCGAAACTGGAGCTCCAGGACTCGCCTTCTTCACCGCGTCCCCGTCCCCAGAGCCTAAACAAGACCCGCAAACGTCGTTTCCTCCCGGGGTTCTGCTTGGAGGTCAGCAGCGGCTGTTGGGAACAGATTTTGAATCTCGGCCGGAGTGGTTGAAGACCAAGGGAAAACAGGTTGCGCTGCCAACCGCAAGCATCTCAGGACCGGGTAAGAGTTAAGCAAACTCAACTCTGAAAGCCTTTGGCCTTGGTGGCTTCGGGAGTCTCTTTGGGACCAGAGGCACCCTTGGCCAGGATACCTCCTGGTAATGGAGGCGGAACAAGGATGGGTTGTACCGGTAGGTAGTTTGCTTCCAGGGGCTTTATTGTCTTTATTTGTGTTTGTTTTTGTTATCTGGGACTGTGAAGGGAATTTCGGGAAAGATCTCTCCATGATGCCCGTTATTTTGTTTATTTTCCTCCTCTGTGTTGCTTTGCCTGTGCGTGTTCCACGTAGGTTGTGGCACTGGTGGGTGCAGGGAGATTTGGGGGAACAGCCTACAGCTTGGGCCTGGTCTTCCTCTGAGGTTTGTTTAGGATTACTCTGGGATCTTGACTTGTTTCCTAAACTTTTCTTTCTGTGGTGCTTGATATTCAGTTTGTGATTGCCAGCTGGGGGTGCCTGTCTTCCTGCCTTTAGAGGTGCTGGGGTTACAGACAGGTTAACAAACCATAGGGGTCCTTGGGGAATGCTGAAAGGGACAGTTCTAAATGCCACACTTACTTATTTAAAGAAAATGGATTTCTGTGGGACTTTTTCTTTTAAATCTTTTCACTCTGGGACTTTAGCACTTGGTTTAGGAAAACATTTTGCCTCTTATTATTATTGTTTTTTTCTTCTGGAAGTATTTTCCTGAATGACCCTACTGAATAAAAAAAAAATATGGGAGACCCTATTTGCTGCTTCTTTCACACATAACCTCACACGAACCCCCACATTTTTAAAAGGACAGTGAAAGCCTGGAATTTTATTGGCCTGAACGAGGCATTATTTCTGCTTTTGGGTAATAATAGCCATGCTGTGCCAAGGCAGAGAATGGCATCCGTAATCCTTTATGCCAGGTCTTACTTTGTACACGGTTTTCTCAAATAAAAATCCTTCATTCCTTATGGGTAAAAAGACCAGGCTACATGACATCATCCAGAAATGCCATCAGCCTGACTGGCATGCTCCAGGGAGTCAGTTTGCATGGTACTCTTGTTTTGTTTACAAGGCCAAAGAATTTCTTTGGTAAACCCCTAGGGTCTTGTGATCTGGGTTCAGTGTTCCGCTCTTCTGCTTTGCAATGGCGTGGTTTGGTGTGGCTTACCATATATATGTATGTCTATAAAATCAAGGTGAAATAATGGTGCTTACTCTAGACCCAAAACTGTTAATGCATGGGTAGCCCGAACAAGTCCCACACAGAGGAGCCATTATCGTGTTATGGAGCTACTTTAAGGGTTGTGCTGCTTTGATTATCCCCTTCATTAGTTATCAGCAAGAGTTAGTTAACACTCCTATTGGCCTTTGAAGACTGAGCTCATTGTCAGGCTCCACCACTGCCTCGGTTTGCTCAGCTTAGTTCATAGGCTGCTCTCTGGTTTCTGCTGGGTGTTTTCAGTGGAAAAGGTGTATGTGGGAGGGCGGGGCTCTGAAATGCTGGTTCATGATTGGATGCCAAACGGTGTGGAAAGCAAATAACCTCTGCACTTCCTTAGAAACCTTTTGCATTGGCATCGTGCCTTTTGTAGGTCAATCATTCATTTGGCAAACTTTTATGAAGCATCTATTGTATTTCAATGGGTTTTTGTGTCAATTCCTTTGGTTTTATTTTCAAAATTAGTATGTGTAGTTGCTTTATGATTTTTCTCTAAGTATGCCAGAATTTTCATGTGACAGTAGCCCTGTATAAAGCAAATCCCAAATACTTTACAAATCTCAGCACCTGACTAAACACACACACAAGCACATACACTGAGCATTTCAATGAAGTATTCAGTGTGACCTCAGACAGGCTGCTTCTCTTTTTTGATATCGGTTTCACGATGTGAGCTTGGCGCACGGGTGGGGGTAGAGAAAGAGCTTGGCTGTACCTTCTGGTCCTAAAAGCATTTACACTAGCTGCCTTACTTCACTGGTAGCTGTGTTGGGCCCGCCCTTCCCATTTTTAGCATTTGTTTGGGGTGCGTGAATGACGGAACTTACATCTTTGTAGGATAACTAATGATAAATAAAAAGGAGGGTGCATTAAATCCACTCATATTTCATTAATTGCTTTCAGACTTCGGGGTACAACAAAGCACGGAGAAAATTTTTTTTTTTAAATATTAGATTTTTTTTTTTTTACCATGAGAAATTACTAACACTCAATCATTTTTCCCCCTAAACAAGTAACAGTTGTTATGGTTCATCCGTGTGTAAACCTTGGCCCTTCCCTGATTCAGAGGCAGAAAGTTTTGGGTAAAGTTGAGCACCTCCACCAAGTCCCGCAGTTGGTTCGGAGGCCAAACAGTGTCACGTGCTCGTTTCACAGCGGTGGGTTTGCCTTCCTCAGAATTTTTGCTCCGATCCAATGAGAGATTTAAAAAACACGTATCTGATCATGTGATCTCCTTGCTTAACTCCTCAGCAGACCACTAGAAGCCCTTCGGTGGCGTCTTTTCGGGGCTTGTTGAAAACATAGTTCTCAAGTCAGTGCTGGAGGAATACTGGGTCCTCTCACAAAGCCCAGTCAGCCTTGTCCCCATCCTGCATGAGATCATTTTTGCACGGCCACCTGTGCTGTTCTCTGCATCCTTGATCCCCAGCCCTCCAGTCCCTGAAGATCTCATTATGTCCCCCCAAATACGGCACACTTTCCTTTCTCCAGGGCCTCCCTGTGTAGATGGTTCTTATCCGTGGGAAATGTCTGTGGCCTTCTTTTCTGTGTAAGTAGCTTCCCACAATCCGCTTATATTCGAAGGTACAGCCTCAAATCAGACGTTCCCTCTGAACTTTCTATTTGTCTCGGGAGCAGTGTGCGTCACGTGAGTTGCCATTCTTCTCTGTGGACTGCCTCCAGACAGCACTGGCCACACTGTTATCTGAATGGCATTCCCAGCAGGTTGATGAGTCCGTTACTCAAGTGGCTGGAATATTAGAAGTTATGAAATAAATGCCCCTCCCCCAAACTTGGGGGAAGAATGAATGAATAAGCAGTAGCTGATGATTTCCTATGTATCTACTACGAGTGGTAGAGAAGTCAATAAAGAATTTACTACTGTCTAGAAAAGACCTATGGAGTTAATAGACAGTCGTAGGAAAGAAGACACTTTAGACTTTCCCAAGTGGGCTTACAAAGCACCACATAATTCTGAATTCGTACTACATGTTCAGCATCACAGCAGGGGCTACGTATGACAGAGAGATGCAATTATATTTTCGGATGGTTTTGCTTGTGAATAACATCGTCCTGATGCTGTTGTGGAGGTGCCAATATCAATCAAAATAGCCAACATCGCCCCATGCCTTTCAGAGCATAAGGCACTTTGTCACATGTATAGTAACTGGTTCGGTCCTGTCGTTCTGACTTTCCCACAAGGATACATTCCTGAAAGCATGTCTCAAACACAGGCTGGAGCTGTGTAATGTGAGGGGTGGTGGCCACAGAAGGCCAAAAAGCCTCAGCTTCTATGTTGCTGTCCAGACACAGCATCCGACGTGCTTCTCTTTCTTTAACGTTCCTTTCTTAAGCGTCATCTGCTTTGATTATTTCCTCCTCAAATAAGCGAAAATTAGCCCATTCAAGGTCAATTAACAACTGATTCTGTGGACAGCTCTGCCAAAGTTATCCGTAATAACTTCCGCTTTTGTCCCACATGAAATTTAATGAGAAAAAAATACTTCTTATAATTGCCAATAGAGTTTTATTTTTCCTGTTTCCACTTGCTTTTTTTTCTTTCTAAGAATGAATTATGTGAATGGTAGTGAATGCTGCTGCAGCAAAGCTGAACTATTGGCTCATGGCAATTCCACATAAAACAGGCATGGGGGAAGTCCGTCCACAGAAGGGGGCCTGGCAGAGTCGATGAGTGAGCATAGGTACCTGAGGGCTCCTCTGCTCTCAAGGATGTAGACCCAGGATTTACTCTTCAAACTTATTTTATTTTAAGACTGGATGTAAGACTCATTGAGTCCAATTGATTCCTTTTTTACAACTCTTTCCCCCAAATGGTCTCTTCCTGTCTTAACACACACATGTCTGATGTTTTACCTGGACTTTCTGTGTATCTGAACTGCCTCACTTACTCATTCATCGGTTCCCCAAATCTGAAAACCCTAATTTTTTTTATTAATCTCTTATCCACATTCAACACTGAAGTTGAGTTTTCACTATAATCATTCTTACTGCTTTTTAACGTATCTTGTATGAAGGGTTAATTTAGGCAGCTTAAAGGATTGCTCATGCTGTGAATGGAAAAGCACGATATCCATACAGAGGTGTTTTATTTTATTGAACTTCATGCGCACAACTGCCACATTGTGGCACAGTGGCCAGAAAGCTGCTCTTTGATGATAAATGCCGTGCCTTGAGCCAGTCTGGAAGCGTGGCTGGAACACTGCATCCTGTAGTTAACACTATTAATGTCTATTGATTTCTCTCCTATTTAGTTTTTAATGATTTATTCTCCCAGATAAAGAAACTATGTAAAGCATTCTAACCACCTCAATTTCCAACTCAGAGAGCAGTAAATCAACCCCTCTCACCCCCGTAAGACGAGGGAAATAGAATTTCAGTATGGAACGTCTCATCTTGCTAGGCGCACGTATAGGATATTAGCATCTGTAAAAACCATCAGATCTTTGGAGCAAGGAGGCCTCATTGTAGGGCTGACCAAGCACTATGTTATTAATGTCATGTCCAACCCAGATGAGCTGTGTAAATATGGGCTAGCTCCAAAATACAGCTGCAGGTGGCAGCTCCTATACTGGGTCTCTAACAGTTCTTCTAAATACTCACTTTCTTGTTTCATTATTTTGAGACAGGGTCTCACGTAGCTCAGACTGACCTCAAACATGTTAGGCAGCCAAAGACAACTTTGAACTTTGGATTCTTCTGCCTCTGCCTTCCAGGTGCCGGAACTGTAGGCATGTGCCACCATGCCTGGTTTACGCAGTGCTGGTAATTAAGCCCAAGAGCTCCTGCGTGAAGGCAAGCACTCTACCAATCATAACACATCCTCAGCCCTCAGTTTGTTCTTTTAAGATGTTTGGGGAGCTGGACGGACAGTTCAGCGGTAAAGAGCACATATGGCTTTTGCAGAGGACCTAATGTGGTTCCTAGCACCCATGCTGGGTCCAGGTACCACTACTTGTCCTCACACTCCAAAATTATAATTAATAAAAACAAATCTTTGAAAACACATCTTGGAGATGGGTGTGGTGACACACATCTTTCATCCCGTCACTCTGGAAGCAGAGACAAGCAGATCACTGTGAGTTTGAGACCATCCTGGTCTGTATAGTGAATTCCAAAGGCAGCTAGAGCTACATAGTGAGAGCTTGTCTCAAACAAACGAAAAGATGTTTTAGAGGTCCTGGAAATTGAACTCATAGTCTTTTTTTTCTTTTCTTTTCTTTTCTTTTCTTTTCTTTTCTTTTCTTTTTTTTCTTTTCTTTGTTTTCTTTTCTTTTCTGAGACAGGGTTTCCCTGTTTCTCTGTGTAGCTTTGGCTGTCCTGGATTTGCTTTGTAGACCAGGCTGGCCTCAAACTACAATGATTCACCTGCTTCTTCCTCCCTGAGTGCTGGGATTAAAGGCATGCCCCACCACACCCGGCTTGAACTCATGGTCTTGGACAGGCTAAGCACGCATTTGTCCACTGAGTTCTATGCCCTCAGCCTTAAAAAAAAAAAAAAGCTGATAGAAATATAAAACCAAAATTCATGAATGTAAGTCTTTTTTTTTTTTTTTTTATGGAACAAAATAGAATCACAACATCTCTGTTTCAAATTCAGGAAACAAATCTGTCATCCAAAATGGGGGAAAAATAAACTACTACTTCTCACTAATAATCTTCAAAAATAAAATTTGAAAAGTAATTGTTTTGTTCTGAGACTAGGTTTAAGTATGTAGCCCAGGCTAGACAAAATATCAGTGGTCTTTTGCCTTAGCTTTCCTAGCATTGTGCCACCATGTTTGGATTTAAAAAAACAAAAAACAAAAAACAAAAAAACAACTTAACTTTGAATGAGGAATTGATGACAACACACTACTTTGTTGTTGCTGTTTGTTTTTTTACAATTAATTGGTATGAATTGTATTGGTTTCCCCATCATATATTTATTAGGTGTACAGTGGGCAACAACAAACATTACAGTTGCCAAGAAAGACCTAATACCATTAAAAAAATCTAGATTAAAAAATGCCTACATATGCACCCAACCAGGTAAAGCTGGGTGTAGTCGGGTCCAGGGTCAATTTGGCAGGTCTGAGAGTAGTTCCAGGTGCAGGCCAGGAAGAGAGTGGTGTGTTCTGGTGGGGAATGTTCTGTTAAGAGAGGATTTGCATAGATGGGACAGCTCGGGCAGGACAGTAGGTCCAGCGAACACATGGCAGTGGGAGCAGTGATGAACCGTTTCAAAGGAGAATCACTTTTATGGCAGCTATTTATGGAGCCACAGGACTGGATTCCGTCTGCCCTTCACCTCACTACCCGCCTTTTAAAGGAACTCTTCACATTTTACTGCTATTAGTTTGTTATAGAGACCAGATGTGGGCACCCTACTGAGATTCAAATAAAAATTGACTTAGAGTTCCCTCTCCATTCACCAGAAGGCATGACTGGAAAGCTTGCACCTATCCATCGTTGAGGGAGTTCACAGGAAGGGGATGGCCAGGGCTTACATTTTCTCTAGAGTCATCCGTGACGGAATTCAGATTTACTCTTGACCTGTTTAAAGATTATTTTGCCGCATGATGGTACTGTCTCAGCCTGAACACATTCATACCTAGAATGATTATCGCTCTATGCAGTGAAAGGCTTTGAGTAGTTGACTTTTAAGCTTTGCGATTGTGGAAACAGCTTATATTTTAATATTTAAAACAAAATATTAAAGATAGTCTTGGTAAAAAATTTTTGAGGGGTTAAGCAAATGTATTCCCACTGAGAAACCATACAAAGCTAGACACAAACTAAACAACTAAACTAAAATGTTTACATTATTCTGTGTGCATATGACTGGAAGGCAAACCCAATGTATGTGTTCTTCAGGACTGTCATTCATCCTCTGAGCTACCCTCAGCCTAGCATGCTTGTTTGCTTGTGTTGTTGTTGTTGCTGGTGGTGGTGATGGTGGCAGTGATTTTCTTTGGGTCATTCTGCCATTGGAAGCTGTTCTGGTCTGTCTCCTTCCGATGCTCTAAGAAGACTCTGTGGGCTGCTCCAGCTCCCTCCTTCCGCTCTTCCTGCCACACTTCTTTCCCTAAAATTCCCATTATCTTGAGGACAGCCATTAGTGTTTTCCGCATCCCTGTCTCCTTTCCCATATTCTTTGGTGTCCTCATCTCTGTGCCTTTTGCTTTCTGCACTAAGGTTTGTAACCTCGGCCCAGCATTCTGTGTGAAGCCCTGTCAGTCAGCATCTGCCTTGCCTCTAGTTCATCCCTGACACTGACGCCGAAATGTTATTGGTAAGGTTGCCACTGCTTTGAACACCTGTTCAGCCCATGTTCTTAAGCTTCTGTGGCTTGAGAACAACCTGAAGATACCAATGGGTCTCTGGATTCCGATTTGGAAGGTGTGCTGGGCCTGGGGATGTGCATTCTCAACAAGGCAGGATGATGTCAGCGGTCTCAGGGTGCAGTAGAATTCTTGTTTGGGGTTACAGTGCCCCATTTAAATAGCATGTTTTTTTTTTTTTCTTAATTTTTAATTTTGGTGATGGCTGGAGTGGTTCATGAGAAATCGCTGGTCTGTGAGTAGCCGTTCCTTTCCTCCTTACTTGGAGGAACAATAGCTGTAACACAACACTATTCATGTGACAGACAGAAAAAGGCACCCATTGTTTGGGGGTTGGCTGATGTTCCACTTGGCTCTGGCTGGCTGTCGGATTGAGCTTGGTAGCCCCAAGGAAGTAGACACACTTAAATCAGAGAGACAAAGAAAGGAGGTCAAGGCCTTCCAAGTTAAACTTCTTGCAGCAATGTGTCAGAGGTAGGGTTTGGGAAGGCAAAGCATAATTCTGGGGAAGACTCATTCATCTGCTGCTTGATGCTACAGACACAGCACAGGGAAAACAAAGTTGTTAGAACTCCAGTGTGTTCTTGACCAAGAAGACATTGTTTTCTACCCTTGTCTCACTGACTTATTGGATTATAGAATTTTATTACTTCTTTTATAAGCCTAAAAGATCTCCCTCCATGATAGGCAAAGACATATTTCTTAGCTTCTTCCAACCAGGTTCATCAAGGACAGATATCTGGGCTAGGGTTCGAAAGAGGGCTTGCCTCGAACTAACAAAGACCTGGGCTCAATCCTCGTCATCACATGTAAACGGGGCGTGGTGATACATGCCTGTAATCCCAGCATTCAAGAGGTAGAGTCAGGAGGCTCAGGACTTGAAGGTCATCTTCAGCTCCACAGTGAGTTCCAGGCTAACCCAGGATTGTTTATCATTTACCACACCACCACCACCACCAACCCAACTGTTAGCTCTCCAAACCTCTCAATTATAGTCTAATGTCTCAGAAAGATTTTGTGGGTAATAATCATTACTGAATCTGAAATGTTGATAGTTCCTATCCAAATCTGATTTTGAATAGAGATCTTGCATTTGAGAGTTACTTTTTGAGTTCAAAATATAATTAACTCCACCAGAAAGTTATTGATATGTTTAGGAAGTTATGATGCTTTTTAGATACCATCTCTCATTTCCAACTCCCAAATAGAATCCCTGTGCTGGATGGAAAGAGTTATAAACTTCCTGTAAAGATCTAATTGTGAGATCAACAGCTGGACACATTCTTTGAGTCAGAGGAAGATTCAAGCTCAAGGTCACATCCTTTGCAAAGGTCGCAGACTTACTTTCCAACAGCATTGTTCTTTTAGCCTGGTTACTCCCTTTATGAAAAGTATGTCATTCATTCAGACTTTGCCTCTGGGTTTCTTTCAAAAGGACACTCTGTCCCTAGTTCCTGTGCATATTTGTGAGCAGCTATTCTTCTTGAGTCTTTCTTAATTTTTTTTTTTCTTTTCAATTAGGCAAAGATTATTGACCTGAGGGAAGCAGGAGGAGGAAAGCCTTGCTGGCTGTAATGGGTTCTAGAGAGAGCATTTGTATGGAGTGTTCAGGAAGCTGGTGCCCTGGGCCTGTTGGAATCCTTTCTCCTCTGAAATAAGAGGTTTCCTGGCTGAGAGCATTTGCCTTAAGTAGAGTGGTACCCAGGAGAGGGCAATATATGACTTCCTTCAGGTCACTTAAGGCTCCTAATTAAGTCTGTACTTGGACCTTGATTATAGATTATCATTGCAAATCCATTAAAGAAGAAGAGACGAGTGGATTGTGGAGAGGCAAGTATATTTATTTTCATTAGCTTTCCACTCTCCCCTCTCCTGTAGTTTGTTTATCCTTTATTAAATGGGGCTCTGTTTTTGCCAATGATATGTATTCATTTAGAGCAGAAAGAGTGAAGGGGAAATTTCACCGGGCAAAGTGATCATGTTAAATTCTAGCTTAAGTGAATTTTCAATTCCTTGTCATTAGGCCAGATCTTCGGCTCTGTTTGTGTGAGATAGAAAGAGGCTCTTTCCTCAGTGCTCAGAGGGAAGACTGCTGTACCATACTTGAAATCACATAAAGGTGAAGTGTTGTCTGAAGACAATAGGGAAGTTGCATGCTGTCTCTCTGTTGTTGCTTGTTATATGTGGTCTTTTTCATTTGTCCATTATGTTAACTATTCATTTTGCTGTTGTCCAGGCCCCAAATGGTATGTTTAATTCTAATGCTGTTCTAGGCATAGGATGTGAGTTGGGATTTAGTTTTCTATCAGAATCTATATTCTGTCCACGGAGGGCTTGGTTCAAGCAGGTGCTGCTTTATATGGATGTGTTTGGCTTGCCAGAAATCCTTGAGCAGTTAAATTTTGATGTGTTTCCTTTTCAGTGCACTTTTTTAAAGTTGATGAGAAGTTAAAAACTAGAGCCCCGTGTTTACTTCCCTATTCTTCTTGAGCCTTTCTTCTTGTTTTCTTTTCAATTAGGCAAAGAATATAGACCTGGGAGAAGCAGAAGGAGGCAAGCCTTGCTGGATGTAATGGGTTCTAGAGAGTGCATTTGTATGGAGTGTTCGGCAGCTACTTATGGTGTTTGGAATTAAATCCTAACAACGAATAGAAATTGTAAACTCTGGGAATTCCAATTGCCTCATGATATAGATCTTGCTATACCTGGAGGATAAATTTTACTGTCTAGAAGTTACCTTCACATAGCAGGAAGAGCTAATGTAAAAAACAGTGGGCTCACCCAGACATTATGTTTGTCTAGAAAGCAAATCCACTCCCTGAGAGGTTAGCAGAATTCCATTTTTTTAGAATCTAAACTCAAGATGTCTCAACAGTAGGCTATTCCCACATTCTACCTTCTTCCAATTCATACTATTCTTCCATGAAAAAGTAGGAAAAGACCATGTAGATCATGGGTGTTTTTCTAACTCATTAGATGACTGTTCTCTGTCACACACACACACACACACACACACACACACACACACACACACACACATAGACGAACACGTACCCTACTGTTTTCTACAGCAGAGTACAGTGATAAGTGTGTTTCTACCTCGCCTGTCTCAACTGTCTTAGCTAATAGACTACCCCATGTTAGTGGGTGAGGAGGGGTAGCAGAGCAGCTGGTGCCTCCTGCCACACAGCAGTCTGTCCTTCTGTTTCCTGCCATCTATCAGTGTGGAGCTATCTAGATTGGCCCAGAGTGAGTCATTGCATCTGTGGGACACCCCACTCTGTACTCTAATATAGGATGATAGATTCAACTGGAAAAAAATAGGAGTGACTTATTTTCCACAGGAGAGTTTGAAGCCTTGGCTTGCACATGAGCATGCCATCTGTGAGAGACCATAGTTTGTATTCTCCATTTTGAACATTGATGTTAAAGATTAAATACTGATTTATGCAAACATGTGATCACAGTTGTGGGATAGAAGGACAAGATTTTGATGGTCTTGCTCTGCTCCTGGCCTTGTCATTTACAGTGTGAAATATGACAATGTAGTCTGAGATTCAGTCTCTATTCCTAAAGTGTTATGACCTTGAGCAAATGGCAAACTCTCTGAGATCTGTTCATTGCTGGTGACATGATACTAGTATGTAACTCAGTTGCCTGTGGTGCAGTGGTAAGCACATAGCAAGCTTCCTATACCTACTCTCAACATGATTCAATACCAGGTCATGTGAAAGCACGGAGGAATAATGAGTACACCCAGGAATTAGCTCTGCTTATGCTTCAAATGAGTGGCTTATTCAAGGGCTTAAATCAGATTCTGCTAATTAGCATAGAATTTAAAATGTGCAGTCTCTGATGTAAGTGCAAGCTATAAAGGATTTTAAAATATTCTGGAGTATAAAAATAGTTAAATTTACTAATGAGCATATATGTTTAATTATAGTATTTTGCTAAAAGAAACATTATCTTAGGCCACGGTAGAGGACAATGCAGCCAATTTTGATGAGAACTGATAGACTAAGATCAGAAAGGAGAGGAGAACCTCCCCTATCAGTGGACTTGGGGAGTGTCATGCATGCAGAAAGGGGAGGGAGGGTGGGATCGGGAGGGGAGGAGGGAGGAGCTTATGGGGGGATACAAAATGAATAAAGTGTAATTAATAAAAAATTTAAAAAAAGAAGCCAAAAAAAAAAAAACATTATCTTAACTATAGGATGGGACGAAGCTGCTGATATCTGAACTTATTTTTCTAAGATAGCAGTGAGTTCAAAACAGGCACTGCAAGAAAATCTTGTGTACACATATTCATGGAAGCATTATTTAAAACAGTCCAAATCATTTTTTGATGGATAGAGATAACCCACATGTCCATCAGTTTAGGATGAGAGGCAATATACATATGCGCTGTAATATTATCCAGCCACAAAAAGGAATGACACTCAGCCCTGTCCTAAAATGGATGACTATGTTACATAAAGAGAGAGATACATAAAAGTCTACCTGCTATATTATTTCTTTTATATGAATAATCTAGACGAGAAAAACCAATACTCTCAGAATGTAGACTGGTGGTTTGCTGGGCTTGGGAAGGGAATAATGGAAGAGACTGATGGATATTTGGTGTCGTATTGAAGTGAGGGGAACTCTCTGGAAGTGGATAGTTATAATGATGGTGTTTGGATAACATGACTAAAACGATGGATTTTAGGTTATGTGAACTTCACCTTAACTTTTTTTTTCACCCTTTGGAATATTCAGATGATTTTTGTTTGGGTAAGGTGTATCTATATGCACAAATGGAGCAGTCTGTGCTCACTTTGTGTCTGCTGTGAGCTAAGGCTTTCCTGCTTTCTGGGAAGAAGGCCAAAGATGAAAAGACACTGCAGCATACTTATGAATATGAGAGAGGATGAGGCAACAGGTCACAGGCTGCAACTAAACCTACCTCAGACCCCTGAATTTGGGTGACTACACAAGGCTTTTTGGAAGAGGTTGAACTTTGAAAGATAGGTGAATTTTATGCCATAGGGTGAAGGAAGAGAGAATTTCAGCTTGTAGAAATGTACATGAGTGTGTTTAGGGGTGTGGGGGAAAAGGACAGGTGAGGGCAGAGCAGGCAGAGGCCAGCACAGTGTGAAGTGTTTCTATGATCAAGCATTGAGAAATAAGGGCGGAAGTGTTGGAGACAAGGATGGAAGTTTTAGAAGCTGCTACTAATGTTTAAGCTCACTAGATTATGAAGGTTTATTGTTGATAATAGGGGTGTAAAACAAAGCAAGGGGCAGCAATAAGGAGACTACTGCAATGTTTTCATCAAGCTTATACAAACAAGTTTATAAATAACTTAAATGATTTTTAAGTGAAGGGGGTGTGTGTCTGTGCGTGTTTTATGTGTTGGTGCATGTGTGTGGAGGCCACTGGACAATATCCAGTGTTGTTCCTCAGGTTCCATACACCTTTTATTGAGAGATGTCTTTCACTGGCCTGGAACTTGACCTCTGTGCTATCTGTATGGGCTCCCACAGCCAGGACTAGATGTGGCTGATAGCCCAGATGACACCTTCCCTATCTGTGTGACTGAGACCACACCAGACTCTCCCTGAGGCCCTTAAGATAACTCATGTAGCCTATCTATAGACCCCATCTTCATGGAAGAAGTGACATGCACTTTGAGAAGAGTTTTGATGTAATTATGCCTCATTGTGCACATGGGGTTGGGTTACATCAAGAAAAATTTCCCCAAATTATACTGGACTTAAATATGACGAAAATCAACTGCCCATGTCAGACTCTTGAAGTTTGAACCAACACTAGCTACTGAATCAATCGTGTTGAACCGGATTTCCTTCTTGCCTACGTTGATTGACACTCTGCTGGCCATGGTGTTTGCAGAGATCTCTCACACTAAGCATCTGCCACCATGCCTGGCCTTTTCTTTTCATGGGTTTTGGGATCAAGCTCAGGTCCTTCTCCTTGCAACATAAGCACTTTAATGACTAAGCTGTGTCCCCAGCCACGTACGTTTTATTAAGCATCTATTACCTTGCATGTAATTGTCAATGCTAGGGATAGGGAAATGACTAAGATAAGTTCATTCACTGGAGGATTTACATTCTAACAAACATTGTGAGGGCTGATTGCTGCATCTAGCATACAAGTGTAGTTAAAGGCTTGAGGCTTGGGTTGCTATAATATGGTTTAGCATGTAAACTCAGAAACGGCTTCCTGGATTTGGATCCTGGCACATTCCATCATTTATTAGATATTTATGCTTTAAGTCAGTTCTCCAGTGTCTAAGTTCTTTTATCTCTTAAGTGGGGGAATAATGATTTTATTTCCCTGACAGAGCTTTTATGGTGGATTAATTGAGATACTAAATAGACAGAACTTGGCACTGCTGTCCAGCAAATGCTCAGTAACTTTGCTTTATTTGTTTGTCAGTATCTATTTGGTTCCTATTCAGGGATTTGTCTGGGTCACTTCTGTTTTTCATTCAGCCTATTCCTCAATCCTTATGTAAGGATCTCAGGCCTAAGCTCTCTTTCATATGCCATACTGTATTGGGTATGAACTTGTTGAGTTAATTAGCATGCAAACTCAGGGTTTTGCAACTCCGGCAAACAGCAGAGTCTTTATTAACAAACTGCCATCTAGATCTTGGCTTGGGAAGAAACTTTCAGATAATGCCCCTCTTCACTCTGCGTGAAGAGTCTGTGTGTTACATCCTGGCCGAGAGGTGCAGCCTTCAGTGCTCAGAGTCTGGTAGTATCGCCTGTGCCGCAGGCCTGACCCTTGCAGTCTCCCTCCTGAGACAGTCACAGCTAGAATTCAATGTCTTTGTTTCCCCCCATCACAAGTATCACAAGCCACTGCAGATTTCTGTACCTCTTTCCCTTTCTATGAATAGGGGTGAGTAGACAGGTATCCCAGAATCTAGAAGGAAACTTGGAGCTTATAATCTTATAAACTCTGAAGGCCTTTCTTTCTCAGGCATGAATTGATTTTAGGATGTACATTCCCAGGACATACACAGTCCATGGTACCTTCCTTTCTGTCTTGAAATAGTTAAGTATGGTGCTATGAGCTGAGTAGTACCTTTGCCTCACCACCAATTTTACATTAAATTCCTAACTTCCATAGGCCTTCTTCTTGGAAATAAGGCCTATTTTAAGTTGGCTGAAAGTTGAATAGAGGAACACGGGTGGACCCCCAATTTAATAAGGCTGCTGTGCCAATAAGAAGGTGGAGACATGAGGGGCTGAGGAGATGGTTCACAGTCTGTAAAGTGCTTCCCTACAAACATGAGAACCTGAGGTCAATCCACAAAAACCAGTGAAAGATAAGGCACTTACAACAGAACCCAGCGAAAGAGTATGACACATACAACAACTGTACCAAAGAAGGCAGAGACAAGTGGATCCCCAGTGGCTCATTGGCCAGCCAGCCTAGCCTATTTGTGACTTCCAGGAAGTGCTGTCTCAAAAGAAAGGAGGGTAGTTTCTGACCTTTGGCCTCCACACACATGTACATGTGTTTGCAGAGAATTCTTGGGAGGGTGTTCAGGAGTGAGAGGACGAGATCATACATAGACTTGACAGTCACTACTGAGGAGACTAATCATCCTCTAGTCCCTAGGTAGAGAACTTGGAAAGGGATGCAGCTAGAGAGTGATCCTTAAGCTGCCTGACCCTGATCATACATTTTCAACACGACGAAGAAATGATCCTGGGTGTTGATCAGAGCTTGTGGGTTCTTGACCTCAATGATGACCAGTCCTTGGTGAAGAAGAGATCCACACTTCTCAGATGATGATGATACGGCAGGTTCCAGGTACAGACAAAAGTAGGAGAGGCTCGGCGTTGGATACTTGTATCCTCAAGACACATGGGCCCCTGCACTGTAGTCACAGAATGCTCACAGGGTCATGAGACAGTGTTTGAGGTTATTGCTGACTCAGCAGGGTGACTCAAGATGTCTGTTCTTGCTCTGAGGTTGGACCATCTGCTTCAGAAACTGGAACAGAACAGAGAATTTGGGAAAGAAGGTGTCATTCAGTCTAGAACAGACCAAATCTTCCCTTGGGCAGTTCACTAGGAAGTATAAAGACAGTGTGGGCAATCAGAGGAGGGCGCAGCCTCAGGCTGGCTGCACTTACTGAATCTGACAAAGAATGTGGAGGCCCTTCTCCACATTCTAGGCAGGTTGACGAGGGCACTTCACCTGGCTCAGGAGACAGCAAGGACATCTGGCCATGAGCAGAGCATCCTGGTAGAACTCACACTCCGATGACCAGCATCAACCAGGCCCTACATAGCACTGCCAAGTAAGTCACTGCAGTTTTCCAGACAAACCCGTCATCACGTCTGTGCCTATTGAATGTCTCCCAAATGTGTCTCCAGCCAGGTGATATGCCATTCTGCACAGATAATTATTTAAAGTCAGGCCTGTGGATTCTTGATTTTTGAAACTATGTAGCCCCGGCTGGCCTGGAATTTGCTCTGTAGACCAGGATGGCTGCAGATTCACTGAGATCCATCTGTGCGTGCCTCCCAAGTGCTGGGATTAAAGGCGTGTCCACCATACTCGGGCACCCCACAAGGATTTGTTGTTGTTATTGTTTTAAATGTACAAACTTGTACAAAAACTTTGTTCCTGCATGTGCACAGACCTTCAAAACGACAGGCCAGATTGGGGTGCACACTCACTGAGAAAGCAACTAGTTTGGTTTAGATACAGGTGTAACCGTCCCATGTAAACATATTGTTATCAACCCTTTTCAGGTGTGCACTGTCTGCATTTATGGTGAAGATCTTGAACTATGGCTGAGGTATTTATTTTTGTGGAAACGGACTAGTGATTCTGTGTAATCCAAACAAAAGGCAGAATTGAATGCTGAGGCCGGTAAGTGTGTGCCAGCCATCTTTGCATTTTTGGATGTGTCTGGTTCTGAGTGCTCTGAGTATTCCGTATCCTGGTTCTGCTTTTATAGCTGGTCTATAATTATAAGTGTATTAAGTATGAACGTACGAAATAAAGAAATGCTAATGAAAGAAAAACGGCGGAGGAGCGATTCAAACCCTCTCAGTGTGCCTTAAGAGGACATAGTGATAATGCAGTCACCTACAAGCCAGGATGAGGACTCTTGCTTGAGACAAAGCTGACTGTCATCTTTACCTTCAGCAGCCTGTCCCCTCAATCCTGAGAGACAAATGTCTTGAGTTTAAGCTGCCCAGTTCTGTGATATTTTCTTGAGGCAGCCCCAGCAAACCAGCACAAGCAGAAAATGTTAAATGCTAAGATTTTAAGAGTATTTGGAATTATGGAAACACATGAACAAGATGGAAATCTGAGCATACCCATAGTCTTAACACTCATTGAAATGGTTAATCCTGACTCACCTCCTGGCACACACCGGTGAGAGAAAAGGTTGTGTCGCTGATTTTTAAACTGTCCCAGCGCTTTTGTGCCTCCGCTAATAAGGACCATTGTCAATAGGTAGCAGATGAGGAAGGAGCCTGGAAGTTTGAATAATTGGCTTCCTAGTCATGCTTTCATGGGATGGAGCCTGTGGTGAGACAGTGAGCAAGGACAGGCAGCCCAGGAGGCAGCTTTTTATGTGGCAGCAGGCACAGGGAACTTCTCAAGGTGGGAAGAAGGCACCATCCTCCTGGAAGATTGACACCTACGTTGTTGCTTAGCCATGGATGCAAGTTCAGGGAGTTCCTCGGTCTAGATGAGCCAGATGGTCGCCTTTTATTTCAGGGAAGACTAACCTGGAGCAAAGGCACTTTTCTCCTGCCATTAAAAAAACAACAAAACCAAAACAAAAGGCATGTGATGCCGAGCTCTGTCAGGCTTGGGCTGGGGAAGAAAAGTCTTTGGCATTCTTTCCAGGCTGTATGTAAATGGTGCTTTGTAGTATTGTTTGTGCGGTTCTTGAGGGTTGTTCAAAGGGCCTCTCTTGCAGCTCAATGCTGCTGTGCAGTTTAATTTTTATGATAGTGTCATTCCAGTGGCTAACCTTCTAAATCCCATTGTCCCCTCCCAGCACAATTGTCTTTGGTTGAGGCTCTGGAAGGTGATCATCCGCTTTTGCCTTTAGAATTTCAAGCAAGTATGTCTAAAGAACGGGGCTGTGACTTTTCTGAATATTTCAGAGAGGACAGGCAGAGATGGTGACTTTCTCTAGCTAAGGAGGATTTTTTTTTTGGGCTCAACCTAAGAAATGGCCTGCCAAGCTGGACAATTTGGAGGAACTTTTAATTTGTTTGTTTGTTGGCCAGGTTGTATTGCTTATAAAAATGAGGCCACCATTTAAGGCCACCAAATTAAGGCAATCATGGAGTATGCATTCATCCATTGGCAATAAAGGAGACTTTGGTGCTTCTACGGGCTAATGGCTAACCATGCCTTCTCTGTTTCTTTTAATGATAAAATACGCCACTCTGGAGAAGGATGACAACCAAGTCTTGCTTGTAGTTGGCAAAACAAAATGCTAGTGAGTAAAGAAAGGGCTGAGAGAACTGGGTAACTTTTGAGATAAGTTAGTTCTAAGGACCAGTTCTTTAAACACAAGCAGCTTCCCAAAGTCTGTGTAGGTACTGGACCTATCACATGTACAGGCTCCACTAGAGGGAAACTCTGGGGATATGTTGGGAGACTGTGTTCATCCATGATGTGATTTCCCTGATAGAATACGGTGACTGGGCTTAGCTGTCTGGAACCAGTCATTGTGCCAAAGATGAAAGAGCCAGGCACAGTGGCTACACCACACATTTATTTGGACCCAGAAGTTGTTGGCAGCTCACCTGTGATAGAGAGTGAAGATGCTTGCCACTGGGTAACACGATTCTTAGATTCACAGTTGAAGGTCAACAGAGAACTAAGGAGAAGAAGGCCAGGTTAAGCAAGGTGTGTAGGAGTGACTTCCCGTTAGCACATTTGCATTTCATTGACTCAGTGCAAGTTTTTATCTTAAATAGACTTTAGGCCAGGTTGTGGGTAACAGAATCAACTCAGTTTGTTGATGCCAGTGGGACACGCGAGCATGGCTGCCACTTTGGAATGGCATCAGTTGGAGGTGATATTTCGGCATTCTAATCTTTGTACAGTGAGAGCACTAAGCTCCAGTTGCAGGTCTCAAGGCTTAGGCCACTGGTCCACTAACATGCTGGTCTTGCTGTACTTTGGCATGACCTTAAATGAAACTAGAAAATGCTTCCTCAGTAAGGGAAACACATGTTTCATCTACTGCTCATCTGCTTGACCAGAGTGGCACAATTCTTTGTGTGTTCCGCTAGGAGCACAAAGAGTTGGTCTTGAGCTCTAGCTCTGCCCTATATTTGGTATAAAGTGCCTGGCATTCCTCTGCAATGTTTCAATGACAAGAAGATCAAGAAGATGCCCTCTGACTTCTTGAACTTGCCTGGGAGATCCTGGCACCATCTGGACAATGGGGTGCAGCTAATGGGCTACAGGGATGGAGCATTGAGGGCTCCAGTTGGCTGCCTGGAGCTGAGCCTAACTTTACCCAAATGGGACCTTGGTCTGGTGATGGAACTCGACCACTAAATGGAAGGGCATCAAACATGTGACTTGGTGAGCAGCTCTTCCTTCTATGCCCGTGTGGCTACTTTTCAGGGGCTCTTTTCTTATTCTGCCTCCTGATTAGGCTACAGACTAAGCTTGTCTGCAGAACCCTTTCCTGTCAAAATGGTTCTTTGAGCCTCAATAATGAACTGAGTGCAGACCAAATGCAAACCTCCAGCCCACACTACATGCCATTTTTTCCACTACACCATGATGGCTCTGGAGAAAAATGTGTAAATATGAACCGTGTTTTCTCCTTGCTGAACTAGTATAGTGTTTCCTCAATAAAAATAAAACAAAACAGAACAAATGGTTGACTTTAAAATATTTTTTAAGCTCGATCTCGGCTTCTATTCCCTCCCACCCCAAAGAGACCCTGAAATGCAAACACCAGGTGATGGCACAGAGCCCCAGTTCCAGGATGCCATCTGCAAACCTCAGGCTGGTCTCACTGGGTATTAGGGCTCAGGACTCCCTAATCCGTGCCACATGCCATGACCTGAGCAGACCTGCAGAAAGACAGAGTCTTGCTGTGTCTTCATAGAGCAGTTGTTCTGACTCCCCGCTACAGCTGTGCCCTGCTTTGTTGGAAAGTGCAGGGTGACTTATTTTTTAAGCTCCTTTTTCTGTATAGGTATTATAAATAACAACTGTTCTGTGGGAGCCCTGGCCAGCAACACTTGTGGTCAGCCTTCTAGACACAAAGAGCAGTGTTTGGTGTAATCCTGGCATCACTGACGGCTATGGCTGAGGAAGATGTGAAACCCAAAGGCTTTTTTTTTAACCCAGAAAATCCAAACCAAGGGGTTAAGAACCTCAAATTCTGCAGAACTGAGGAAGCAAAGGACATAATGGCTGGATGTGATTGCCAAGATGGCCTAGTGACATCACTGGAGAAATTTAGGCCAGCAGAAGCCAGGGTCTAGAATTCCAACTGGGCACTCTCGTGCCAATCCTTTGATGCACATTTGGTTTCCATTCACTTAAAGTTGAGGAAAGCCTAAACTTCTTTCTTTGGAATTCCTGGCCTGAGTTCAGGAGAGACTACTGTGGATTAGAACGCTCTAGAAGTGAAGAAGAGATCTTCTGGGTGGAGAGAGGGATGGGACCTGGATCACCATGGGAGGCTGTTTTCGCTTTCCCTTTTTGCACTGCCAGGTTGTAGCATCTCAATTACCAGTCCATGTGTGACCCATGAAGGGATACAGAGCCTCTGTCTTAGCACAGCGAAAGGAAGCAAACAAGGAGCCTCTCTGGGGAGGCATCTGTTGCTCCCTAGCACTGGCCTTGATTGTAGGGTTTTTTGTTTTGTTTTGTTTTTAAGTAAGATACACTTGTCAAAATTCAACACTTTTATTTATTCCTTTTGTGTATCTTTAAATTTTTTTTTCTGTTGATGTATTCTCTCTCCCCTTTAAAATTAGTTAAGAATTTTGAGTGTGTTTTGATCATATTCACCCTCCTTCATTCACCAGTTTTAAATGTTTGACTCTGTAGCATTTCAGAGAACACTTCTGATGGTGTGGAATTGTCAGCCCAATCCAGTCTCTCCTCAGAAGCTTCCATGTTTCCCAGCTGAAATTTGTGCTCCTTACCCATCAGCTCCTCATTTCCTTCCCACAGGCCCCTGAAAACCACCTCCCCACTTTCTGCCTCAATGAAGCTGACATTTGTAGGTGATCACACAGACTGGATTATTTGATGGCTGGTGCTGAACATCTTAGGGTTTGTCCACATTTCAGCATGTCTGAACCTTTTCAAGGCCAACTGTATTCCATTGTCTGTGTGTGCTGCTTTCTGCTCATCCACTAATAGATGTCTGTGCCCCTTTTACCCTGTGAGTGCCATGAGTGAATCAGGGGGCTGGAAGTTTTGTTCAAGTCTGATTTCAGTTATTGAAGTAAATAACCCAGAGGTGAAATTGAATGGCAGTTCCAAGGTGTTTTGTTTTGGTTTTGTTATTATTGTTGCTGTTTTTTTTTTTTTTTTCCTGAGGCATTCCCATTCAGTTTCCCAGTTTCTGCTCCATGTGACATCGCTGGCAACAGTGTGTAAGGGCTCATTTCTCCACATCTTCAATAGTACTTATTGTTTTTTTTGTTTGTTTTGTTTTGTTTTTCTTTGCAAGGTGTGGAGGGTTATAGATATCCTGATGGGACTAAAGGGGATCTCAATTGATTTGTATCTGTCATATGATTTTATGTACATTATTTCTCTTAAGAAATAACATAAGAACTTTTCTCTTTAATTTTTGAGAATCCATGATGTTTCTTTATGGAACTGGGGTTACAGAACTGTCAACACATTTGGCTATTGCTTTCTTCTTGAGGTGTGTTTTTCTTTGTGAAAGCTCAGGCTGCCCTCAAATGCCTGGGCTCCAGCCTTCCTCTCACCCCAGGCTCTACAGTCCCTGATATGATGGCACAGAGTGGCACTATGTCCAGTTCAAAAATGATAAGTGTATGTTGATGTTCAGAAATAATGAATTTTTATATGGCAGATTTGGTACATTTTTCAGCTTTATTGAGGTATAATTGACAAATAAAATTGGATATATTTGGGGTGTACCAGGTGATGATGTCATCTCTTTTATACACACACACACTCACACACACACACACACACACACACACATTCATTACCATGTCCATCGCCTCATGCAGTTGTCTTTTCTTCCTTGAGAGAATGCTCAGGGATGCTCCTTAGCAAGGGTCAAGTTTATCATCCACTAACCTGAGCCTCACATCTCCAGAACTCACCCCTGAGCAAAACTAAACACCTGACCATCAGCTCTCTAGTCCTAACCCAGACCTTGACCCCTGACAGCCACCCTATGAACTCTCGCAATGACACTGACTTGAATTCCACTTTGTGGAGAAGGGAGAGCTACAAAGAGTGGGGCTGTGTGGTTTAATGTTGCTGAATTTAAAAAATTCTGTATCTAATAAGGAAATAAAATATAACACATAGGCAAACTCTAATACAATAACCTGCCTTTGTATGATACAGCTCAACAAGATAACAAAGATGTCTGTTACTAACATGACATGGAGTTAAACAATTTTTGAAAATATCTATGTAAGTAATTGTCCAGTTTTAAATTAGGTGGTTCTGTTTGATGTGGTTCAGAAGTTCTTTAAATAGTTTGAATACTCTGTTTACTGACTCTGTTTATATTGTGTTTCCCCCGGGTTGGTGACTTTTCAAGTTAGTGATGGCATCTCTTAGTACACAATTTACTTTTATTGCCTGTGTATTTAGCATCATGCCAGAGGAATCACTGCCAATTTGCTTCTAGATTTCTGTAGAGTATAGTTCTTTCCTCTATATACCCCAAATACCGCTTTTGAAAATCCTTTTGAAAGGATTTTGTCTTGAAATCTACCTCCTCTTTTTTTTTTATTTGTTTGAAGAAAAGTCTTTATTTATAGTATTTAAGAGTTAATAGCTTTCATTTCCTCACACTCTCTTATCCTCTTCTCTCAAGGGGATGATGAAGGCATAAAGAGGAAAGATGGTTAGGGACATACTTGGAAAACAGCCTCAGTCACATATAATGTGAAGAGAGAAAGGTCAGGATTCCCTAGGTCTGAGGCAGATGGGGGTTCTCCAGCAGTCAGGACAAGTAGGAGGCATAACAGCATGACCCTTAGTTTCCAGCCTCTAATTAGGAAGTGTTCTTCCACATCAGAACCTTCTCAAGGATATAGTCAATAACTTATAGAAATGAGAATTTCTTTTTAGATAATGCTACATATTGCTTTTACTTTAAGTATTGAGTAAATGCGTCTTTCCCCTCTTGCCAATTTCTCACACTTTCTTAACAATTTTTTTTTCTGAATTATCTTCTGGATTAAAAAAAGTCACCATCAATAGCAGCTATTTATCTAAAACACTATAGATAGTGCTTGTGGTTAAGTTAAACATTCAGAGGACTATAAACACATAAATCACGCCAGGTGATTCTAGATTCACATTAATCGTTTCCTAGGGAGCTTGAAAATGCTTTAACGTTTTAAAAATTAAATTATTTATCTATTTATCTCTTGTGTACGTCTGGATATGTGTGGGTGCGCGTACACAGACATGTGTGTGGAGGTCAGAGCACAACTTTTGGGAGTTGGTTCTCTGCTTTCATCACATGAGTCACGGGAATTGAAGTTACCTGACTGTCCCTAGGAGATGCTTTAACTTGCAGCATAGCCCTCTAACACTTATTTTAATGCCTGCAAGGAGGCGCAGCTCAACCACTCCCGGTCTCAACCCTATCTTTCCTCTTACCCTGTATCTCTTGATTGTGGTCTCTAGGGACTTGCCAGTGAGGCTGAATAAGAATCCAGGCCCAGGCCCATATTATCTGGAACCAGTTAAAAAAAAAAAAAGCCTCCGGTCTGCACAGGGGCTTGTAGGCACCAGGACATGCTTGTTTGCCATGTAAATCCTGCTGTAACAGAGACTGATGGCATTCAGACAGGGAGCAGGAAGCTGCTTTCCTGGGGAAGATTTTTGGCACTGTGTCTGACATACACTCAAGTCAATCACAGTGAAGTGCTTAGCAACAGATGTGGTGATTAAGCCTGAAGAACACAGTCTCTGTTTTTCCATTTTATTTCAGAGAATAACAAAGTGCCTCATTAAGCCTCTAGTTGTACTCATTTTTGAATTGGGCACACTAGTGTCATGAAAAATGATTCCTGCGCAAGAACTTGTTTCTGAAGCCCTCATCAGGGAAGGATGCTGTGAGGGGAGGTTGGAGTCCTTGGGCTGGGATGGTTTTGCTCTTACTGAATTGGCCTTACACTCCAAGGCCAAGCTCTGTAGATTCTAGGCATGGGTGCATTCCTTTAAGAACCTTGGCTATAAGTGGACAATGTTTTTAATGTGCCTTACTCTGTTACGTTCAAATTACACTGCTTATAGCAAGACATTAACATTAGCATTCAATTTTAGAAAGGTTTCAGATAACCTGAAACCACAACAAATTACCATATTTTAATATGATGAATTATCTTGGAAAAATTAATTGCATTTGAAAAGGTCTGACTTTGATTGTGGCAGTGTGGAAAGGCGAAGTGTCTTCATTAAGGTTGTTTTGCTGTCTTTTAAAATGATAAACATGAATCTAGTCTGTCTCATCATTAAAGGAAATTACTTTAAGAATGTAATTACTTGGGACAGGTAGAAAGAGTGTGTGTCCTTAATAGTAAGAATGTTTGGCTGGAAACAATTTCTTGAGCTTTTCCAGAGAGGCGGTTCTCTGACCTTGGGACTCTTGGAGAAGGTAGTGCTTACTTTCTGGCTGTTTCTGACTTGTTTATACACATGAAACAAGTTAAACATGAAATCAGTCATGGATGCAACAAGGTCTTTGCATACTGAGTTCAGTTTCAAGAAATCATTCTTACACACATAGAGACTGAATCTAACAATGACATCTCTTAGGTACCATAGAGAAAAATGCAAGAACAGGAGATGGCAATGTTTTCAAGGATGTTACAGTCTGGGTGAGAGGAATGGAACTGATTACGTCAAAGATGACCAGCACAGCCGAGAGAGAGAGAGAGCTCAGTTGGCAAAGTGCTTTCCTTATACACATGAGAACTGAAGTTCGATTCCCAAAACCCGTGAAAAAACTGCCAAGCATGAATGGTGATAATTCATAACCCTAGCATGGAGGAGGGGCAGGTGAATCATTGAATCAAAACACAGGGGACAGAACCTGTGGAACAATACCAGAGCCTGTCCTCCAGTAATGCATTCTTGTACACACACATACACATGCACCTGTGTATATATAAACACAGACACACACACACAAATTGACTAGCAGGCTCAAATAAGGTGCAAGGATCAGACAAATGATAGATAAATTTGTTCTACAAGAAACTTCTTTTGCATCTATTTATTTATTTACTTATGGATTTTTAAGGCAGGGTTTCTCTGCATAACCTCAGCTGTCTTGGACCCAGCTGGCCTCAAACTCACAGAGATCCACCTGCCTCTGCCTCCCTGAATGCTGGGATTAAAGGCGTGGGCCACTGCGATGGCTGCATATTAATTTTACATAATTCTCTGATAGTTTCGTACATGTGTATAATGAATTTTAGTCTTTCTTGCCCCTCTCTCATGCCCACTCTTTCTCCTTCTGAAACCCTTTTCCCAACAGGTCTCCTTCTTGCTTTCATTTCTTGTGGTGTGTGTGTGTGTGTGTGTGTGTGTATGTGTCACTAAGTTTAAGTAGGGTTGCCAGCATAACATGGGTGAGAGATTATTTACTGTAGCACGAATAACTTATTAATGATTATATCACAAAAGTAAGTGCCACTCCTGCCCCCTGTAACCATTAACTGTCAAAAGCCCCTTAGAAAAGGATGGGGCTTCATGGACCTCTCTGGACTCCATGATGAAATGTTGACAGGCCCAATCCTGAGCAGGTAACCATAGCCACAGCAACTTTATGAGTGTATTTTCTGTGCCGTGTCCAGAAGACGCCGATTCACGGCAGTTCTCCCCAACCTCAGGTTCTGTTCTCTGAGTCCTGAGGTGTGGAGAGAGGTGTGACCAACTGCTTTCTTTTAAGCTCATTAATTTAAATTCAATCAATTTAAGTCCATCCCCTGGATAAAAGTCATGCTCATTACTATAAACTCAGCCAAGAATCCTGGCTGGGGAGAACATGTACAGAGAAAAACTATTGTGATTATTGTGCTAAATAGGCATTTAACCAAAACCAAAACAAACCTGTGTTTCTGGGAGGAGCCTTACCCCAGCACCATGTAGTAGGGTACTTCTATTCGATCCCTTTCTTTTCTGTAGGTTTTTTTTAAGTGAGATTATAAACTATTAGGTTTCTATAATTTTCTCCCTCCCCTAACTTTTCTTCCACTAGAGACATCTGTGTAGTTTCCAGTAAAAAGACCAAGGAATATTTTGACTTCTGCACTGAGCCCATTATCAACTAGATTGGAATGCAACAATAAATTATTGCAGAGAGAACACAAAATTGATGGCAGCGTATGTGGTGGTTTGAGTTTCAGTTAAGAAGGTGTCCATGCCGACCTGGGAGAATCTTGGACATGGGTTACAGACTTTGCCCAGGGAAGGAAGATTTTCATCCTCCCTCCAGAGTTTTTCTGTTGAAATAGTCTTTATGTCTGGTTTTAATTCATGGTTTTATCTCCCTCTTCTGAATTAAACAATTACAGAGTTTAAAGTCTTGAACAAATGATGGTCATAGAGTTTACTGGGCCCCTTCCCTATAAAGTGGGGAGGAACACGGTGTGGGCGGTTGCTTTCAGTTGTTTGTACTTTCTAATGTGTGTGAAAAAGTGAGGCCCTGCTATGAGAGATATTAAAGTTAGATAAATGTGAGGGAATTTATGACGAAGGCGAAGAGAGGAACAATGGTTGAAGACGACAGGAGCAGAAGGGATTGAGGAAAATGTCAGTGAATGCAAAGCCAGCAGCCTGTGGAGCTCAGAGCTCACAGCTTTAGTTCAAATACCTCTAGCTTTCTTGGTTTTGATATCCTTAGTTATCAGAATCTACCTGAAAGTGAATGTTTTTATTTTCCCCCATGAAAATTGTAATCACTTTGTCAGCAACCTAACAGGTTTTTTTTTTCCCACACTACTAATGGTATATTTGTACATTTGTATCTTGTACATAAAAAGAAAACTTTGTCTTATTTAAATAATGTACAAGTACTTACATGTTCTTGGGGCCCATCAAAATATCCTTTTATTCTAGCCACAATATGACTTTCATCAAAGACCAAAGATTAGTTGATTTGCAAAATTAAGACTTAACAGGTTAGTGAGTAAAACTGCTTGTTCTCAAGCTTGAGAACCTACATGATGGTGGAAAGAACCAACTCCTACAACTAAAATTTCTATTTTGATTAAATCACATTTTTCTGGTTTTATTTTGTTGTTGTTGTTGCATGTATGAATACAATAAATAAAGTTGTAAAAATTAAGACTTAAAATAATGAATTTTGTAAGGGTTTGTGTTTGGTTCTTAGTAATATAAAAATTATATGTATTTATTATACATATATACATATATATATATATATATATCACCAGAGAGCATACAAATAAAAATTTCCTTTTCTGACTATGTTTTATGTTACTACATAATAAAAATCTTCTCTTTTTACAAAATAGTTCTTACTTCTTGATAGACGTAGGAAGCAGACAGAGCCACCCTCCAGTTGCTATAGACTAACCTGCCATTTCTTTAGGATCGCAGAAAGATGTTTCCAGACATTACTGTTTGGGTGCAGTTTTAACAGTCAAACAGGTACTAGGAATTATGCTTCTTTGTAATGAGGGTGGGATTGTTTTAAAAAGGGTTCTTGTCATAAGGTTTTATTTTTTCTTTCTTGAGTTAAAGTAGTGGTTTTCAACCTGTGGGTCTCAACCCTTTGGGGATAGAATAACCCTTTCACAGGGGTCACCCCCCTATGCATACCAGATGTTTACATTATGATTCACAACAGTAGCAAAATTAAAGTTATGAAGTAGCAACGAAATCATTTTATAGTTGGGGTCACCACAACATGAGGAACTTTATTAAAGGGCCACAGCATTAAGAAGGTTGAGAACCACCGAGTTAAATGAATAGAAGGTTTGAAGCTTTAAACAAATGACAGTAATGTCATTTATGAAAACTTCTTCATAAGAAGAAAGTGAACATTCCTGTGTGGTGAGGTCATGCTTTCAGCTACTAGGAGTTTCCAATCTGTGCAGCTCAGTGGACATTTACGCGCAGAGGCTGGCACCTGGTCCCAGTGCTCATCTCTTTCTCTGAGCCTCTGTTTCCCTGCTGCTAGCTCATAGATATTTCCTCATGTGACCTAAACATATGCTCTTGACTGCTTCACTTCACCCACAAGAGTTATGACCCCGTTCGTGTTCTCAAATGCAGCCACATTTGGGCAGGTCCATCTACTGAGAATAAAGGGGCGCCAAAAAGAAGAGGGGTTTGGGCTCTAAAATAAACTTAGAGAATAATTAGTTATTAATTACGCCTTTCTGAGTGCCTACAGATTCTCTCCAAAGACTGATTTTTCTCCAAACAAATATTTCTCAGGAAAACCCTTTATTGTTCTTAAGATATACGTATAGTCATCAGCGTTATAGTCATTTTGTTTCAACAATAGGCTTTTCCACTGAGCTTGTTAACTCTCAAGTAGAGATCATCTTGACCTTTCATTTCTTCCCTTTTGATACTGAGAGCAGTTTTGATCCAAAACGACTTACTTGCATATTCTAAGTGGTATTTTTCACACTGCTTGGTCATTAGAAAATATGGTTGACACGTGCCAAGAAAATGCAGATATCGCTGCTGTGCTGTCTTGACATTAAGAGTTTTCGAGCTAGTGGAGTGATAAGCACACAAGTGGTGAATAAGGGATTCGGGAGCCCAGCAGATGATACTGATGAGCTGAGGTTTGATCTTTGAAGAATGACTGAGAATTAACCTGACTCAATAGTTAGGGGCACTCCAAGCAGAAGGAATGGCCTGGGTGAAGAGAGAGGAGTGAGGACCTCTACCATGTTCTGGAAATTCAAGTGTGCACAAACTGTTCACGTGATCAATATGGCCACCTGAATAGTAAATGCCAGTTTGGAGTTATCTGAAAGGCAATCCCTCCACACCAGCTGTGCAGGGGAGTGTGGTGCTCTGTTTATTTCTGAAGCTTTGGTGACAGTTTAGAAAATGGCATGAATCAAGCCGGAAAAACTAGTCTACGTGAGTGTTTCTACTCACAGCTGTGAAAACTTTGCTATCAGGAAAGGCTCAGTCATAGCAATTAGGAGCCCAGTGAGTTGCAGATCCATCCCCCCATCTGAGGACACAACTAGAAGACACATGCTCTAAGCCAGGAACAGGCCCTTACTTGACACCAAATCTGTTGGCACTTTAACCATAGATTTCCTAGCTTTAAGAAATCAGAAGTAACCAGCCTTCCTTCCTTCCTTCCTTCCTTCCTTCCTTCCTTCCTTCCTTCCTTCCTTCCTTCCTTCCTTCCTTCCTTCCT
>NW_026596040.1:18399947-18439022 GCF_907164565.1 Psammomys obesus
CCTTCCTTCCTTCCTTCCTTCCTTCCTTCCTTCCTTCCTTCCTTCCTCTACCCAGTTATTAAGAATATTGCTGGGAAACTGAAATGGTCTCATTGTTCTGAGGAGACTGGGAGGCATCTATTCCCTTTCCACAAGTTCCTTCTAGTGATATGAGTAATCCTTCTGCCAGGCCCATGCCTTATTTGCTACATTGATCATAAATTGTGTAAACACAATTCTTTTTGATCTTATCAACCCAGAAATAAAAAGGAACATCCATGAGTTGCCTCATTAAAGATTATTTTAGTATTAAATTTTTATAAACACCCTAGGGCCTATTATTTCTATATTCATATTCTTTTAAGGGTAGTGTTAGCCACACATAACAAATTAATCATATCTTTATGATCTTTGTGTGTAGCAATTTGTATTATTAGCTAAGACAAATTGGCAGGATCTTGAATTTTGGCTTAGATTCAGCCCAAGGAGGAAATATTTAGAAAGCAGCTTTGTGGCCTGTGTTCACACCAACCCTCTTTGGATCATAGCATCACTGCCTAAAAATCAGGCTACTGGACCAGCTTTCTCTCTAATGGCTATGTTCACACAATTGTGCATAAATCTGGGCTGGAGAGATGGCTCAGTGATTGAGAGCCCTTGCTATCCTTTCAGAGGACTCTGTTTTCGTTCCAAGCACCCATGTGGTAGCCCACAGCCCTTTGTAATTCTAGTTCTGTAGGCACTAGGGACACCCATAGCACCCATACATACATACTCATATGCACAAAATAAACATAAAATAATAACAAATATTTAAAAGAATGGCAAAGGAAAAATATAACTTTCATAAAGTTGATGGCTGTCCAAGCTGTGAACTAGACTTGTGTTTCTGAAAAGGACGTAAAGAGGGAGCTTGATGCTGAACTGGGCTAGAGTGTGGCTATTATTTTATCCTCCAGTCTCTGCCAAGCCTGATTCCATATTGTGCCACAAATACACAGAGGGACAAATGGGGAGTCACAGGGCAATAAGAAATGAGAATTATTGGGATTGAGAGTGGACAAGGGAGGGCTACAGCAGGTATACCAAGCGAATAAATGGTAATTAATAAAAAATAAATAAATTAAAAAAATAAAAAAGAAGTGAGAATTACAGATAATGTAAATGAAGGAAGTGCCATGGAAAATGGCCCTTGTCAATATGATATTGTTCTATGGCTATTACGAAGGGTCAGACAGGGTCACCGCTTGAATAAAAGGTCTGTCTGGACAGCTCAGGAAGTGGTGCAGATGATTCAGCTTGTGGCACTTTGTCTCCTAAGACAAAGCCTTATTTAAAGAGCCATCAAGTTGGGGGGGTTGGGCTGTGGGTTGTTTTATATTTGCGTGTGTATGTATTTGGTGAGGAAGCCACGGAAAGGTGGCGGCCCAGCCTTTTCTCCCAAAGCCCTGACCAGACACAGCTTTGGATAATGGCCTCCTTCCACCCACTCCCCTTCCACAGCTGCCTATCCACATGTTGTCTGAAATCTTCAAAGCTTTCAACCATGTGGGTTTAAAACCACCCAGTGAAATTGCTGAGATGCTTTCTGCAGTGTCCGAAGCAAGAGAAAACTGTGGTCATTCTGCATCCTGGTCGCGGTTAGTGGTTCGGCACTGGGTCCTTGGGGAAGAATGGCCATTGAGTCACCAAGCCACTGGTTACTTGAGACATCAGCACAGCATAAATGTGGGGCTGCTTCCTGTACTTTCTAGTTCGTAGTCTTAGACTGGTAAGTGGCTCAGTCATTTAGAGGCTGACAGTTAGCAGATTGATATTTCAGGAAGTGTTTGATGCTACCGTACTCAAACAGGCTGTTATTGTACAATGGCTGTTTCTCCTAATGGGCAGGTGACAGAACTAAAAGTTGGTAGACTCGCGTTCCGGGTCCTGTTGTATTCTACCCACAGACCAGCACTGTGATCTTGACGGATCGTGTTCATTTGGAGTCTCAGTTATTTCATACAAATTTTAATGGGGTCCCATTAGGGCTTTCTACTCTAACAGCAAGTGCATGCGATTCGTGTGTGTGTGTGTGTGTGTGTGTGCATGTGTGTGTTGTGTGAGAATTCACGTATGTTAACTGACGTATTCCCATGTGCTTGTGCTGTAAGCTTGACTTGGAGTACTCCACTGAGCCTTAATAACTGAATCTCAGTACCTGCAGAGGAACTTGGAACATGAAGGGATCTGATCGCAGCATCTGTCACCCCCCCCCCCCATCTTTGGTATTGATTCTGGTGTTCTGGCTGGCTCAGCATGTGTCCCTTTCTTCCCTAGTGGCTCCGGATGTGTCCCTCTTGAAACTGGATGCTTATCTGAAGAAGGTAAACATTTCTTCAGTTGTGTTCCCCCTCCAGAAACATCAAACACCCTCTCAGTATAGATTACTGAGCCAGATGCAGGACAGCAGGTAACACACACCGCCCTTGGTCACGCCAGTGATGGAAGTGGAAAGCCTGGTATCACCCTGAAAGGACACTCATTGTATCAGGCCTAGTGTTTCAAGTTCACGCCTCTAAGCAGGAAGCTTCTCTCTTCACACCAGGCTGGATTTGGAGTGTGTGTGGCAGGACCAGCAGGCATTAGCTTAGCCCTCTCATCACTGTCCTACGCTCTCTTACTGTGTACAAACACTTAAGACTCAGATGACACTCAAGTATCCTGCTGCACACCAAGGCTTTGTAGGAATCTTCCTCCTCATCATTGTTTGACTTTTCCTTTGTAAGTGGAAGAAATTGTCTTCTTTCATCGTTCTTCTTTTTCTTTTGTGACAGTCTCCTTGAGTCCAATGTGACCTCAAGCTATGGACATAGGATGGATTCAAACTTCTGATCCTACTGTCTCCACCTCCCGGTGCTTGAAGTGCTGGCCTTGCCGACCACACTCAGTTTATGCAGTGCTGGGAATAAAATCCAGGGCTTCCTTCCTGATGCCAGCACTGCCACTACAACCTAAGCCACATTCCCCAATGCCTGTGTCATTCTGCTGTGATTAAGTGTTTCATGTTAAATTGTTTTTAGAGAATCCATCAAACTTGAAATGTTTCAAGTCCACACTTTTTAACTGAACAGGGAAAAAATAGCCTTTTCCCCTTCCCCCTGTGGGTTGAGTTCTGTGTTCTTAGACTGTTTTAGTCTTGGTTCAGCTGAGGTTTCCTGTTTGGGTATTTCTCTCTAGTATACCTTAAGCAACAATCTTCAGTGCCTTTCTTGATGGTCAGACCCATGTTTCCTCTTCCACTCACTTTCTTCTCTACTCAATGATCCAAACAACCCTGCCATTTGCTTCCTTCTAAAAAGGAATGTCTTGTGTTTGCCCCCCACCACCGTTCTCCTCAATCTATCCAGCCAAGGGCTCTCCAGAGCTTTTTTTCTTTTTTTCTTTCATTCTTTCTTTTCTTTTCTTTTCTTTTTTTTTTTTTAAAGTAGGCTCTTCAATGATGCTATCCCTTACCCCACTCAGGACTTGGAAGTGCAGTTAAAATTTACATATGTATTTTTTAAGGCTTTTGACCCTAATTATCTTACATTGCCTTGTCATTAGTGTGTCTAGGATATTATACTCATCTTAGCTTGTACAGGCCCTAGAGGATTAAAGATAGTCTTCACCAAGATTGGTTAGTTAAAATGACAAATACTTATTCATTACTAAAGACTTTGAAAAGTTCCCACTGTTTTTGATATCCCCTTGGTGATCCTGAGGATTCAACCTAGAGCCTCACACATGCTGGGCAAGAGCTCTAGCACTGAGCTGTGCCTTTAGCCCTGAAACTTGTTGAAATAATTATGTTATTAGGAAACTGGAATTTGAATTAAGTTTACATTTTATTTGATATTATTGTGTAGCTATTTAATTTACTCAATTCACTTAAATCATTGTTCTCATTGGGCTACACAGAAAATATACACAGAAATATTTGGAGGCCAGAGGTCATGACATAGATAAGTGTCTTTTTCAGAAGATTAGAAACAGCCATGAAATGCACCTATGTGTTTATGGATAGATGCTCTCTGCCTTATTTTTATCGCTTTTGAGTTACCTTGAAGTTATTTCAAAATAGGAAGTTAAAAATAATTTTAAAATATTAAACGTGGTACATAAAAATATTCACATTCTGATTATTTGGTTCTCTTCGCTACTGTTGAGTTTTTGGACCTGCTTAAAAGTTCTGGATAGCAAACACTTTTCAGGCAGACAGTTAGCTGATATGGTCACTGTTCTGAGTGGGCTGTCTCCACATTCTGTTGATTATCCCCTGCTCTTTAGTTTGCTGGGACTTCATTGCTCTAAAACTTTTCTTTACTGTAACTTTTAGGGACTTGTCCAAAAAAAAAAAAATACTTGCTGATTCCAATGTCCCAAATGAAACATTTCCTTGATGATTTTTTCTAATAGTTTCAGTTTTGATCTCATACTTTTCCCCCAGGCCTTCAGTCTAACTAATTTTTGTTTTTGTTTTGTTAACTGGTGAGGCATGGGGGGTCTGGTTCCCTCCTCTGCATATGGGTATTGCATTTTCCAACACCTTTATTAACAAAAACATTCTTTTTCTTCTTTAGTACTTGTATTGAAAACAGGGGTAGGTAATGAATTTACCTCTAGCTCTCCGCTCTGTTCGATTAGTCTATATATACATAATGAAACCTTCAACCTTTCCAATTTCAGTATTGTTAAATATATGGCCTTTGCTATGAAGTATACATATATTAAGTTTTTTACTTAATTTGTTCAGAGATTTTATTATAAAGAGATGTCAAACTTCATTAAATATTTCTTCTATATCTTTATTAAGATGATCACACATTTTTAAACTGTTCATCTTTTGCATGCTGCTGCAATAAAGGGCATCCTATTTGAATTGCATAATTAAACAGCATTGCTTCTCTGGTCACAGTTCAATCTTTGCAAGATGTGTATCTCTAAGGACCCCATTTTTCTCCTAGGTCAGGACATTTGTCACCACATGATTATTCCCAGTCATCTCTGGTGCTTCTCTGATTTCTGTGGTGTCAGTTGTAATTACCCTTAAAAAAAAAAACCAAAACACTCTTTCCTATTTAAATTTTCTTTTTCTTGGTCTAGCTAAAAGCCTGTGAATTTTAGATCTTTTTAGATCTTTTTGTTTTACTTATTTTGTATTTTTTTCTTATCTCATTAGTTTCAGCTATGGTTTTTATTGCTTTTTTTTTTTTTTTTTTACCTTTTCCCCTTTTTTTTTTTTCTTAAGGTACAACAATAACTTGTTTATCTCAGATCTTTCTACATTTTTGTTTTGTTTTGGTTTTTTTAGGACAGTTGTTCTGGAACTCACTATGTACACCAAGCTGGACTTGAGCTCACAGAAGCTACCTGCCTCTGCTTCCCTAGTGCTGGGATTAAAGGTGTGTGCCACCATGACCAGTTAGTTTTTTGATATTGGTATAAACTTTCCTCTTAGTTTTTCCGTGTCTCCTATATTTTTGAGACATTGTGTTCTTGTTTATGTTTATTTCTTAAACTTCTAATATTCATTTTAATTTCTTCCTTGACCCATTGATTCTTCAAAAAGGGGTTAAATCCTTTTAATTTTCCCACTTTAGTTATTGTATTGTTGTCAGAGAAGATACTATATTGATTTCTTTCTTTTTAGTGCTGGAGTCAAGTCCAAGGCTTCATGCATGACAGGCAAGCACTTTACCATTGAACTATAGCTCCAGTCAAAGACTTCAGCTCTTAGAAATCTTTGAAACTTATTTTGTGGTCTAACCTGTGGTCTATCCGGAGAATGTTCCACGTGCTGCTAGGAAGAATGCATGCTCTGCATTGGTGGGAGGAATACATGCTCTATAGATAGGGCTGAATTCCATCTGCCGAGAACACAGTGTAACACTACAGTTTTTTTCTTTTGGCTGGATGGCCTGCTCATTGCTACAAATGGAGTACTGAAATCCCCTTTCTACTCCTTGCTCAACCAAGGAACATTAATAATAAGCACATTAATAATAATATTAATAATAGTTAATTATTAATGATAATTAATGCCATTAATAATAGTAGTAGATAATTTCTTCATACTCAGGAAAGTAAAAGAAGCATTATTTTGTAGATTAAAATTAATTAAGACTTTGGGATCCATTATTCAGTATTTTATAAATAATCTGTAGCACAGAAAACATGATGAACTCTCCAAGTCGTTATAAGTTGGGTCAGATTCTTTTGTGTCAACGCATAATAAAAGGTTAAAGTCTAATGGCTGGGTAACCTGGGACAGCACTTTGTGTGTAAGAAATCAGCAGATGTGCCTCAGAGCATAGTCATCATCGAGGTCATCCTTGTAGGCACAAAATAACAGATCGTAATTAGAAGATGATGGGCCTTTGCCAGGAGCTAGAATGTAGGGAAAGAATTTCAGAACCATCGCAGGTGGCTTCTTCTGCTCATTACTGCTGCTAAAGGTGATGGCAACATGGTAGGCACTATCGGGAAGTGTCTTGGGCACAAGACAAAGCAATTTTAGTAAAGAAATGTTTAAAAATAGTCATATCGGTTAACTCTTACTGCCTCAAACTCAGTGGCTTAAAATAACAAACATCTATGACCTCCTAGCTTCTAAGGGCCAGGAATTTGGGGGCAGCTGTGTTGGCAGTTCTAATTCAGGGTCTCACGATGCTGTTGTCAGCATGTTGGCAGGGCCCAATGGGGTTCTCCTGCCTGGGTGAATACTCAGGCTGTTCTTTGTAGGAGGCCTCCATTCTGTTAGGGGGTATCCAGCAGAGAAGACTTCTTAGACATGAGCTTAAGCCAACTGAAAGTCTTTATTAGCTGGATAGTGACTATAGTAGGTTCTTGGGATCCCAGGGTAGCTCTGAGACTTTCTCAAGATGAACTTTTAAGCATAAGAAAACATGTATTAGGTTGACATAGTCAGTAAACAAGACCAGTTATCCAGAAGCAGAACTATGAAAGTCATAAAGCACTGTTAGTAGATTTATAGACTTTCCCAGAACTGTGGGCTTTGGCAAATGAGGCCTTCATTTTCATTTTTGGCAGGTGGTACTGTGTACAAGCTGAGTTTTATGGCCTGAATAGTACTTCCATTATGGAGTCAGTTGTGCTAAGGTCTGAGGACCTACTAAGGTGTTAGGGGCCTGTTACAAATAACTTACCATGTCAGTGTTACTCAAGGTTTCTTGAGTGCCGTAAAAACGAGACCACTGGTTTCCCAAGGAAACCAACTGAAATCCAGGAAGCAAGATGAAAGTACAGTATCTTTATGACCTACATTTCAAAGTTTTGCTGTCCTTTTTCCAAAAGCCTAATTGATCGAACAAATCTACTCGTGTGTGTGTGTGTGTGTGTGTGTGTGTGTGTGTGTGTGTGTGTTGGGCAGGTGTTATTCAAGGCAAGGAACATTGAAGGGCACCATGGAGGCAAACTATAACAACAGGGTATGATTTAGTGTATGAAAATAATGACTCTGGTTGAGAACAATGGGTAGGAACCTCACTGAGGTACGTTAGATTATGAGGGGTTTAAAAAAAATAAGTTTGATTTTGTCTACTGGATTCTGGAATGAGAAATAATACCTGAAATTTTCTTTTCTAATAAAGAAGAAATGTATTTTGTTTTTAGCATGAGCTAGATTGAATCCTACAAAATACAACCAGAATTTAGAATGGTTAAAACCTCCAAATTTCTCTCCATCATAGAGACTATAATTTTATTATTTCTCTTGGCTATGCTGATGCTCTACATATTTCTCACTTCCTGTCCTGGGAGCAGGAAGGTCATTTTACTTCCCGGTGACTTGTAGTAACCTCCTTGCCTCATTCTTTGACTACTGCTCCTGCTCAAAGACTTCATGCAAGTTAGACCAAACCAGAATGACAGGAACTGGTAATCCTGAAGCTCCACAGTGTTCACCATCCAGCACTGCCCCCTTCCAAACTTCCTACAAGTCACGTACAAAACCTTCTGTTTTCCACCCCAAGGATTGGCTCACACCTTTCTCTTTGCCTTGTGACCCCCTCCTGGGCTTTTCATTCATGCAAAGGCTCATTTTATCATGTGTGGTGCTGAGGACAGGTCATGATTGTTTCAGTCAACTCTGCTCTCTCTAAATTGTTTGACTTCCATGGGAGATGTTTAATCTCAGTGCTCCCTTAATGGATGTGATAGACCTACTCCAGTCAGTGAAACTGTGTGTGAGGTATCACCAAAGGGTTCCTAGTTTCTTTTCTTTCTAAAGCCAATGTTAAATTTGACCTCTCTCGTGAACCTTCACAGCTTACATTGATTTCCATTCCTTTTACAGTCCTGGGAAGCCAGTTCTAAATTTATTTGTTTGGCAAATAGCCATGTATTTCTTATCACTTTCCTCTTTAATGAATTTGAGGTTCTAAGGGCAGAAGCTACAACATCCTTACAGACCATAAAAGTTCCCATATTTTCTTGCAGAGGGGAAATGAACAGTTTATGAATTTCCCCCCATGTGTTGTGAGTGGGGAATTCCTAGGAACATTGTAAAAGGCTTCCCAAGATCCTTGGTGCACCACCAGGATCTTCTCCAAACTGTTCCTTAATTGTGGGGCTGGTTGACTAAGCAGACGGTGCTATAGCCCTCAGTTCCCATAACAGCCTATTTCTGTCCTAACCGCAGCCTGCATCAGTCTGTGCTGTTCAATTTGTGGCATTTTCTGTGTGGGTTGTGAGCTTGCAGGCCCTTTCTCATCAGCATGCCTTGTCCTGTTTTGCTTAAAGTCCCTAAGAAATACTGAAACCATGATTAAATACTTCCTTTGTACTAATATGTAGGGGCTTAAGGGGACTTGTTACTGAATGAAGTTTATAAAATAGGGTGTAATGGCTCCCTTTTACTAATATTGGTAGTTTAAAAGCATTTAGCTGCTTTTCCCACAAGCGTTCTAAGTATGCTGTGTGACTACCACAGAACTCATTAATCTTATTTAGAATATTTGTATTATGTTAAGGGATTTGACTTAGGTTAGTTAATGCAAGTAACCCCTCCACCCAAATAAAGAGAAAAGCCCCTCCCCCATAGACCTAGCAAATACAGAACTTAAAAGAGCGGCCATGCTTGGGCAACAGAACATGCAATTATTATTATAACTAGCTTTGTTTAGATCTTACATGTTCCCTTTGCATGTCTTAAAGCCTTATCTATAAATGTAGGGCCATTAAGAAGTGACAAAACTTTTAAGAGATGGGGAAGAGGCATGTGTCCTGGAGAGGGATGTCGGACCCTGATCCCTTTATACAGCACTCTGAAGTGAGTAGCCTCTGCTGTGTGCTCCAGCCATGACAGAAGATGCCACTGAAAGCCAAGAGTAAGGAGGCTGATCAGTGAAGAGCTGAAGCCTCTAAAACTGTGAGGCCAAACAGTCCTTTCTTTTGTTACATTGCTTAACCTTGGATGATGGGACTAGAACTCAGGACAGTGCCTTCTGTGTTCCTTTTTGCCTGCACAGTGTACTTCCATGGAGGTCCTCATCTGTGCTCATCCTCAGGATCACCAGCAAACACGACTGGCTTGGTATCAGCATGGTGAAGCTGTCTGTGGGTACTCTGTCCACAGGCTCAGGGTCCATAAGAGACACAACACCTCTCCATCCAAGCCACATGAGAACTAATCGCAGGCAATGTATAAAGAAAACAATAGGAAGGCCAAGTGAAACGGGAGGCTCTTAGTATTCAGAGGGAGAGAGAAACTGATGGTGCAAAAATGGTCATTCTTAATCAAGACGTTAGTTTAGGAATAGATAAGAAGCTTGGTGTGAGAACACCCAAGTTATTCAAGTTATTTCTATGTGCAAACTCAGGGATTCTATAATGGAAATAGATTTTAGAGCCAGAAAAGGGTTATCTAGAATCATTTATTCTCCTGTTGTTACAAAAATAAATTAGTAAGTCAACGCCCTGTTACTTATTTCCATAACAGGCAGATAAAGAAACACTGCCTATTATTACAGCCCACGCTTATTTAGTATACGGATCTTATTCACCCTGATTATTTGCAGGGGCTTCTGTGTCTGAACAAGTGAAGCATCACTGTAGCAAGAGTTAATTCTGAAGGCTGTTTCCTCATCCTAATAGCAGCATTTTAGCAATGCAAATCAGCTGTACTGATTTTCTGTTTTGATTTTTTTTCCCAGAATAATTAAGTGAATGATGTGGGATGCAATCAAGTTTGGCACTAGGGGGTTCATGCAAATGACCTGTTTCTCTCTACGTTTAAAATTTTGTTAAATGGAATCATAAGGGAAGTTATTTGAAAATGAGGACTAAGTGGGTGAGGGTAACTTACCACCCAATGTAGAGTTTTAAACATATTCAAAATATCTGTTTTAACAAAGCAACACAGCACTTCATTGCCTTTTTCAATGGAAATAATGCTCTTTTAAAAAAGTATTTTTTCAGTTTTTGAAAGAGAAGATATTACAAAATTTTAGTATAAGACGATAATACACAATAAAAAAATAAGGAGAAAATGTATTGAACTTTTCCTCGTTCAAAATAGGCAGAAAGGAAAAAAAGGTGCTCACACCCATCACCAAAATGCATAGAAGAAGATGAATGAAATACTGAAAACATTTGCATCATCCTCTCAACATCTTACTCATATTGAGGATCAGCACTTTGAGTAAACAAGGTAGAACAAAAGGACAGCCCAGGTTTCTACCTAAAGTAACATGTCATGTTTCTATAGCAGTCTGTATAGTGTATTATCTTATTTATGAGCTATCTTCTCTCCTCACAGCACATAAAACATCTGAACGATTTTCTTAAACAGTTTGAACCAGGTAGCTGCATTTATGTGATTCCTGCATCTTGATCCAGCAACTGTTCTGGCATTAGACATTTTATTCTAGAGATATTATCCTAGAAAGCTGTTTGAGTTCTAATTTAAATTAAGAAAATGCTTTGGGATGAAGAAGCCATGTTTTCACACACTTGAACACACAGACATGGGCACACCTTTAAAAATATTTTGATTTTATACATTTTTTGTTCTAATAAACTCACATGTAATGCTTTTTGTGATACCATTTTAAAAATTTATTTAATATTAAATTATTTTTAGGTAACTTTTTATTTGTTTTGAGACAGAGTTTCGCTCTGTAGCCCAGGCTGTCTTAAAACATGCTTTGTAGACAAGTCTGGCCTCAATCTCAGAGATCCACCTGCCTCTGCCTCCTGAATGATAGGATTAAAGGTGTGCCACTATGCCCAGCTGATAATTTTTTAATTTAATCATTTATGTGTGTGTGTGTGTGTGAGAGAGAGAGAGAGAGAGAGAGAGAGAGAGAGAGATCACAAGCCTTTTACTGTGCTGATAGTTCTCTGGCACAAAGGCCACCTGCAACCTGCCCTTTGGCAGTTTTAAATGCTGAATTCTAAAAACAAAGGGGCAACTGACCCATTGGCCTGACTGGTAAAGTACTCACTGTGCACTCATGAAGACCTGACTTAACAGCCGTAGCACGAGATGGTGCTTGCTTATAGTCCTAGCTTTGGGGAGGTAGAGACAGGTGGATAGCTAGGCTTCCCTGGCCAGCCAGCCTCACCAAATCCTAGTGATAGACACTATCTATAAAAACAAGGCTGAAGTCTCTCCTGAGGAAGGACACTGGAGGTTGACCTGTAGACACACACACACACACACACACACACACACACACACACAGAGAGAGAGAGAGAGAGAGAGAGAGAGAGAGAGAGAGATGCAGACACACAAACTTTCAGGCACATACATGCATACATGCACTCACCCACCCATGAGCAAATAAACAACAACAACAAAATAACTCATACAAAAATACCAAAGCAAGGGAGAGTGACCACATTCTGCCTTGTTGGGAGCCCCTCCCAGAGCTTATTCGCTTCAGATGCAAAGGAAAGAAACTGGACAATTCCTGACACAAGTTTTGCATTAAAAGAGAACACACGAAGTCTTTCTTTCTCTTGGCAGTTCGGTTAGCCATTTCTAACTTTACAGACTAAACATTGCTAATTGGTAAATGGGTGGTTTGATTTGAAATGGTGGCTCAGGAGATAAACTTTCCAATTTGGGGTAATTGTTTATGAGTCGTTGGCAGATTACCGTTAACCAGCCTTCATTTTGTCTTTGAGGGAAAAAATGAAAACAAGTGTGCATATTTCACACTTCATTGAAGGGAAACACTTATCCCCGACAAAGTGAAGCTATGGGAGAAGAGAGGTTCTCTCTGCTGATTTGTCACAACCAACTAGACTTAAGGTTTTCTTTTTCTGGTGGGTGAGGGAAGACACTAGCCACATGTGTCTTCAGCTGTAAAGTGGGGACAGTCAGAGCCCTTGCTTCCTGGGCAAGTTGCTGTGAAGACGAAGTCATTGGCATTCAGGCCTCAGTGCTGTGTGTAGTAGACTGTAGCCAAGACAAATGGTCACTGCAGGTCATCAAGAGCTGTTTTATAGTCCTGTTCTTCATAGCAGAGTTTCTTAGACCTTCTGATAGTCAGCTGCAGAGCCCACAGCTTTATAACATAAGGCTGAAAAGTTTTAATTTGCACTCACTCATGAGTCATAGTTTAGCTACCTAATTGTGCTTTAAATATTGGAATTATTTAATGACAACCCTTTTAAAAGATTTTACAGCCTCTCTTAATGACTTACACTGTGTTTTAATTATCCTGAAAAGTCATGATGTTTCCCTTCGTCCTTAAATACTCCCCACCCCCGGATTTCTCTTTTGTGATGTCAGAGATAGATAACTCATTACAAGGTGTTTAAAACATTTGTCCTTGTAACCAGTCTTGATCTTGAAGAATTTAATATCTGCTCTTTTGATCTGTCCCTCTGAATCTGAAGGTTCCATCATATCTTAGTCTTTAGGTTGCTTTTTCTGTTGTTTAATATTATTGATATTTATTTGTTTGTTTGTTTGTTTTAAAATATCATTATCAGTCCTGAGAACTCAAGTCTATAATTTCAACTACTTGGGAGGCTAAGGCAGGAAGTTTGCAAGTTCAAGGCCTTCATGGGCTTCGTGTATCTCAGGGGTGGAACACTTACCAGCATGTGTGAGACCCCCAGCTACAAGCCCCAGGAAGATAAAAACAAACTACCTAAAGACAAACAACAGCAGCAGAATTACATGGTCTTTTCAAACCACGAGATTTTTGTGGTATGAAAAGTTAGCATAACTTTTCTAGATGCCAGTTCTCACCCAGAAAACAACTGCTTTAGTCAGACAATTCGGTCCATTGTTGCTAGTTTTCCACAGGCAAGGCAATGCTTATTTTCCTTGTAAAATCTGTAAATAGCTATTTACAGCTCTTTCTAGCTCCCTGTCCATTTCTATGATGTGATGATGGCACGGTGTGATCATGAAGCCTTTTGTGTTGAGTTCCAGCAAGGGAAGGGCTGCATGTGAGTTCCTGCGGCATATCATTACAACTCTGAAACTTACTCCTGGTGTAGTCTCTGCACATAGTAGGGGGTTGATAAGTGTTCAGTAATGGCTTTGCTTACATTCCTAATAGGAGCCCCTATCTTAAAATATCTAAGCTGAGCTCGGTGATAGGTGACTAGTTCCCCTGAGGGCAAATCCCAAGTCTTTTTCCTTGATTTTTCTTATATTCAGTGACCAGGCCATGTAGATTTCATCTGTTAGAAAGCAGGCGCTCCACTAGCCTGCCCTTAAGGGACTCAGCGCTAGCAAACACCAGAGATGTCATCACCCTCCACCACCAGGTGAAGTGCATTCCCATTGTCTCCATGAGTTGCGTAATTTCCTATGTGACATGAGCACCCTTTAAAGGGTCCCTACTGACATCATGGCCCCCTTTCTCTCATCCTCTCTCTCTTTCATATCCCTGCTCTGAGATGGTCTTGCCTCCCTCCCTCCCCCAAGCTACAAGAAAGCTCTGACATGAAATTTCTTACATGGTGTGATCTCTTAGCGGCACACCTTGGCCCCATTCTGCCAAGATACTTCTGCCGCTAAATCCTAACACCACCTGCTAAAACACTTCCAGAGTCACTCAGGTCCCTGGTAGCCAATGTTGCCTTCTAGTTCACTTGTGGTTGTCTATCTGCCCTCTGCCTGATAGACGTGCGATGTCACTCTCTCTGCCCACCTTAGTAGTGTATAAATAAAGTGAGGGCATGACGGCTCCAAGAGAGGGTTGAGGTGAATGTTTTCACTGTGGATACGAGGGAGAGCACAGCCAGAGGCATCTGGAAGAGTTCACAGCAGGGAGAGAAAGTAGTAGACTAAACATGGTCAATAGCTTTGACGGCACCATGCGAAGAGAGAGGTGGGGAGAGAGAGGACAGACAAAGGAGACTGAGCCAAGAGAGAAACTCAAAAGAGTGCTCCCAGAGAATGCTTGGCCAAAATGGCAGGTTACATGGGAATGAGAACTGGGGGAAGAGAAGCCCATGAGCTGGAGAAGTTCCGGTGGGAGTGGGGTGAGAAGAGCCAAGATGCCAGCATGGACTCGGTAACAGGTATTTGTGATGCTGGGAGAGTCTTGAAGTCAGCTTGTGTTTTGGTATGCTACTAGGAACCACGGTTAGCCATTTGTCCTGACATTCTTTTGGTTATGCTTGGTCAAAATCTCATACTTCACAGTAGCTTACAAAACCGCCGTGATATGTTCTCAGACTCTTCAGCTGTTGTCTCTCTCCCACATGAATTAATTGAGCTCCCTAAATGCACCCTGCCCTCCCTTGCCTCTGCACCCCTTTCTTGGAACTTCTATCCTGTCTTTCTGACTCCTGCCAGGTTCCCCTGTTTTCCAGGCTTCCTATTGCGTTGCTATCATAGCCTTGAGCTTCAATTTCTTCAACACTGATGTCTAAACAGCTTTACGTTTTTCTCAGTTGTCTGCACTTTTTAAGAAACTACTGTAGGGTAGTTGATTTGGCTTTTATTAGAAAGATGGCGAAACTGAAGCACTATATGAAGAAACGTGTCTCATGTCACTAAGCTTCTCAATGGGCGGGAAGGGGTACCGGTTGTGCATTTTTGGATATCTGCATTCTTGTCGTGCCTAGGATTGGGTGGCACTCTGTGCACATGAAATAATCACTTTATGAATCCCAGCCTGAGCCTGAGGTGCCTTTCTCTATATTCTATTCTCTATGTTTCTGTTTCATCATGCATTCTTGGGGACAAATGAGGCCAGATTCCTCTTTTGGTCCCTCTTCTTCCAGAAGGAAATATGCCTCATAGGAGAATCTGTGTTACCCTGGTTGATTTCTTTAGCTTCAGCTGACGTGGATCAGAAGAACTTTTGTCACGGTGGCAGCAAAGGACAATCTGCCCGTTGTAGTCATTTATAAAATGGTTGGCACCCTGCATGACATGAGAAACACCTCTCTCTCTCTCTCTCTCTTTCTCTCTCTCTCTCTCCTGGCATGAGAAACCTGGTGACCCAGCTATTTCAATAGGTGGCGTGAGGGTGAGTGTTTCAGCCCTAGTTGGTAACTGGCACCGAGTCTCCAGCTCTCCTAGAAACAATTCTGTTTGGTGATTATTAATGCTACTCTATTGTTTTCCTTCCTGCAGATTGCTCTTCAAAGAAGATGGCTGTTCCTTCAAGCTCATGCCTAGGCCTCATCTGCTCATTGTTGTGCCACTGGGTGATGACAGCATCCTCTCTGAACCTGGAAGATCCCAATGTGTGCAGCCACTGGGAAAGGTAACAGCAAGAGCGGTCTTTTCCATCTGCAGCCCAGGCCTGACGCCTAGGACCAGAATTTGAGGAGGCATTTTGAAATAACTTTCCTGTGAAAAACCAAAAATCAGTTTAATAAATTGAGTCACGTTACAGGCCTCGGAATGAGTATTTTGTTGGGGGCTCTAACATGGGTACAGCTGTAAGATGGAGGGAGACAATCATGACTTAACTGGAATTTGGGTGGAAGTCTGTAAGCGTGAGGCAATTTGAGGAGCTGGACCGGGACTTGCGAATGTTGGGTGAGCGGTGGGAAGGAGCGCAGGGTCATGTGCTATCCTGATTCATTGAACTATATGGGATTAAAACATTGAACTATGTAGGATTAGAACAACTGTGCCATGAGCAGCTTGGGAAGGGTGGTCTGAGCCAGACCTGGTGTGCCACAGTTCTGCAATCCCAGCTGCTCATGAGCGAGGAAGGAAGGTCATGAGTTCAAGGAAGGTCTTCCATCAGTAAAGAATCAGTTTAAGGTCAGACTTGGTAAGTTAACGAGACCTTGTCTCAAAACGGGTATGAGGTTAATGTGGGGCAGGGCTGCAGCTCACAGAGAGCTTGCCTTGGGTTGAATCCTAAAAGCATTAACAACAAAAAAAAGGAGGCCTGATTTTTGGATGAAGAGGAAAATCTGCATGGAGTTAGTGTCTCCTGAGGTTGTCTGGAAGACATTCATGTGTGTGTGTGCGTGTGTGTGTGTGTGTGTGTGTGTGTGTGTGTGTGTGTGTTAGTAGGGACCTGGGGGGAATGTCTACAGATGGAAGATAGCTTGAAGCCAGTGTCTTGCACATCACCAAGAATGGCATTCAGAACAGTCAGTGGGGCATCGGAGAAGGCAGTGTCAGGTAGATTACGTGAAGGCAGATGATGGAGTATCCAGATGTGGGCAATTCACAGTAGGAAATATGCAAGACACACAAAATGATAGGCCATCCTTAGGGAGCCTCTAGTTCCCTCTGAAGCAGAAAACAGCCCAAGCCTGTCCTGTGCTGGCACAGTATAAGCAGGTGCAGACTGCATTGCTCTGAGGAGCTGCCCTTGGGCCTCAGGAGGGGTCTTTATCCCCAAATAACAAGTTCATGCAAAGGTTTAACCAAGCAGAGGATGTGCATTTGTACTGGCTGTAGCACAATCCCATCAGTTCTTGGTGCTGTTGTCTGTTACCTTCAGCACTATGATTAACAAGTAGACTGCACATCCCACTAGTATCCAGTCCTCACATCCAGATGTCTTCCCGCTAGCATTACCTTTTGGAACCAGAGCTTGCTGCCATCTCTGTTGGACAACAAAAACACGATTGCTCTATCAATTAATGAAGTTACATGTCAAGAAACTTTATGCTGTAGAGAAAATAGGTAATACAAGGTTCATAAATTCATAAATTTATGGTAATAACAGTGTCATATAGAAAGAGCACCTACTAATTATCTTTATCATCTTCATAACACCTTCCCTGAGACATTTCAGTATGGAAGTGTGCAATAAATATTTGTTAAAATAGTAGGAATGAATCTGGAATGCAGGAATATTTGTACGTGTGTGAATGCATATTGTACCAAGTTTAGGAACAGAAGGGACCAACTGGCAGGTAAACTTCTTAGTGACTGGTGGCTTTAGGCAGAAGGAAAGAACAGTTAAACTTGTGAGATGCGGGGAGAGAGAAATCAATGGGTCTTGAAGATGTATTGGCTGTGATGTGAAGCCAGTCCGTCAGAACTTGGAGCTTGCAATGTGCATCAATTGCCCATGTGAAAAAACCACAGAAGGGAGGAGAGTGAACAGCACATGGCTTAGTGTTGCTTGACAGTGTTGGGCTTAGGAAATCAGGCAGAAAGAAACACTGTCTGGCAGTGGCTGGGAATTGAGCATTAGGATGTTCAGCACAAGGAGATGAAGTTGCTGAGTGGATTACCAAAAGGAATGGGCGATATTCCAGCCATCACTCATTTGGAAGAGCGGATTTGATTTGATTCCTTACTCACATTTGAGCAAAGCTTTCAACACACTGCTGCCTTGTCTTGTTCACCAGGGATATTCCCACTCTCTGGGACCTTGCTGTGGGCACGTATTCAGTAGATGTTTATTGGAAAGTAGACCCACCTTCTGATAACAAATAAGATGGCCAAATACGGATATGGGCATGCACAATGAGAGAGACAGGCCACAATAATCTGTACACCTAGTAGAATCTGGAGTCAACCCTGAAATAATCCTATAGGAAAGAAGGGTGGGAAAGCTGCAACCTCCTTGTTGATAAATATTTTCCTTTAAGCAGGTGATTCCTAGAAGAGGTATTTTAAAAAGTGTTTTGATAAAAATAAAAAGGTGTAGTAAGGTCAAGTAAAATGATCAAACAAAGGACCTTTGAGATGGCTTAGTGGGTTAAGGCACTTGCTGCCAAACCTGAAGACCTGGGTTCAATCCTCTTACTTCCATATGATCTCTCTCTCTCTCTTGCTCTCTTTCTCTCAATACATACATACATGTAAAAGATTAGACAGTGACAGTCAAAAATGGCACTAGAATGAAATGAGACCAGTTCTAAGGACTTGTTCTTGGTAGCAGGGTTTGAGTGGGGCTCACGGTAGACTCATACATCACCATGAAAACCACGAGCACCATGGGGTTTAGTGCCAAGAGCCCAGCTTTCCAGTGTGGCCTTGTGGAAGATGTGTTCTTAGGCTCCACCAGCCCTACAGAGTCAAAATCAGCATCTTTGCAAGATCCCCTGGTATGTGTGTACAGCTTCACCTTTGCCGGGCCCTGTCAGCTGTGTCCCCGTTGATCTCTGCACAGTTACTTTCAGATACCTCCACTCCTTGTTTTACTGCTGCAACTGCGATTCTAGGAACACTGTTCATAAGATGGAAGGAGAGAAAATTAAATCCAGAAAAATGCACAAGGGGAGGCCTGTGAGCGAAGGACTCCTACACTGCATCCCTTTGGAAAGCGATTAACTCTGAAATGCTCGGCTCCCTCCCATTTCTGTGCTTCCTGAGTTCCAGCTTTTTCATCTAGATTCTTATCAAGATGGCATGAAAGAGAAGAAGTGGCTCCTTTCCCAAACCCCCAATTAGTAATAGAGAAGTGGCAGTAATTGAATCAGCAGTCCTGAAGTGAGCTGAGAGAAGAAATGATGATTATTACCATATCTGATTAAAGCAGCAAGATAATTCAGGCAGATAAAATGTAATTAACCACTTTGGAATGTGTCCAAGTGATGATGGTTCACCCCCTCCTGTTCTGTGACCTTAAGTTAATTCCTGCTGGGGTTTCTCCCCTGTAATGCTTAATAGGTTAAAATCATGATGATATGTTTCTGTGTGCTTGAGGAGATTAAACAAACAAGCCACAGATAGCAGAGGGATCGAATTCCTTTAGCAGAGGGGCTTTCGAGTTTGAGGCTTGAAGAGTTCTGTAGTGTCCTCTGAGAGGGGACGATTTGAGCGGGGACAGACGTGTCAAGGCCTGATGGAAGTTGTTAGTGCGAAGTCCTGACTGGATCATCAGCATTGGCACCTCACGTTACTCGCAGCGGGAGGTAAACTAGACGGATGTATACTGTAGCTAGACAATGAAGACAGCCCTCTTTACATTTTAGGCCTCTCAGGAGCAGCTCCTGGTCAGCTCCTGGCCTGGACTGTGAGCTGAGGAGCTAACATGGTTCAAACAGCAGTCAGACACTTACCAAGGCACGGTGATGAAGAGGGGTGTTGAGAGAGGTGGCCCATTTTGCAGACATGCTCCTTCCTCACGTCAACATTCAGCCTCCAGCCAGCAGGTACATGGAGAAGTGATAGCCCAATTGTCCCAGTGACAGATACTAAGTGAGCCAGGTGTAGCCACTGACAAAGACTATTTGTGACCATGGGAAAAAAGCTTACAATGTGCTCTCAGCTTTCGAAACAGAGGACATTATGTAACTATAAAGTAAGAAAATTCAAAACCCTCAAACTAAACCCCAAAGACCACAAGGGACATCAGCATGCTACCTATTGGGAATGCAACTGTTACAGAGCTCTCTCATTCTCATTTTAAAAGTTTGCCCTTTCGGATTTCATTGCGTGCTTTAGGATTCTTTTAAAACTGAAAGAGAAAGGGGTAGAGAATGAGCCAGACCTGAGTCTGACCTTAGTATCCACGTAAAAGCTCAGCAGGGCAGCCATGCTCGTGTAGACACACAAACACGGCTGTCACCTCAAAGGGAACAAGAGTTTATCCTGGAGCCAAATCTGAACGACCACCGGCCAGGATCACAGATTTAGGTGCCCGAGCTTCATTGTTTCAAGGCGGAAACAGTTTTTTCAGGAAGTTTTGTTTGTTTTTGTTTGTTTTTTATTGTAACAGAATAAAGTAAGTCACAGATCAGTGCATTTAAAAATGAATATGGTAGAAATATCAAAGAGGCGGGTTACAGCCAGGTGGAGGAAACTCAACTACAGACTTCAGGTGCCATCAAAAGCACTCTTAGCTCTCCCCCTGGGGGAGAGTGGGCTTTTGTTAAGCTACTAAATTCCAAAGCTCTTCATGTGTTTATCAGGATCTTAGGTCTGACAGAGGTGGGCAAGAAAGGGCTTCTTAAGCGGCTGGTGATAGCCCAAAAGAAACCGTAAGTAGGTTCTGGAACTGCAACCTTCCAACCTCTTTCCAATAGAAAGGTTTTAATTAGTCAGCCAGCCTAGACAGACAGCTTCCCTCCAGGGGTGATTGTTACACTTGTAAGCCCAGCACTGGGGAGGCAGGCCTAGCCTATTGAGAGATCTCTGAGCCAAGGAGAGACCCTGTCTTAAAAGACAAGGTGGTTGGATCCTGAGAAGCAAGACCTTAGGTTAACTCATGCTTCCACACACACACCTGTACACACACATGTACTGGAACACAAACACACATGTATCCACATGTGTACAAATGATCACCTTTGCTCTCTAGTGTGTACTGAACTGAGTTGTGTAGCCTGTCCTTTGCAATTGCCTGATTCCAACAAACTAACTTACTTCAACAAGATCCATACCCTAGAGCCCGATAGAGCAAGGATTTGTTTTTCTTTTCATTTCCGAAGCACACATGGGAAGCGGCTCCATTTTTCCTGTAGGTGATGAGGCATAGGTCTGTGCCCAGAGGGACAGAATAGAACTGTAATAACGCAGCCTCAAGATTCAATTGTTTGCAAGCAGCTTCCTAGGAGGACAGAGAGACTGGCAAGGGAGACTCAGTATTTGCACCTGTGTGAACCTCAAGACTCTGCTGAAGAAAATACTAGTAGCTTAACGTGTCATGTCATTCCAAGAGCACTGATGTTGCAGCAGAGACCTCTCTCTTGCTTTGCACAAAATAAATCACCTCATGCCAACAGGAGCTTGCACCTGAACCTCTGCCTTTGGGGGGCAGCAGGGCCTCTCTGATGATACAGAATGGTTACCTATGTGTACATTTGAGATTCTGGGAAGGCATTTCATGTCAGCCTTGTTTATCTGTTTAAAATGTGATAACCAAGACCCAGAGCAGTGGGATTACCTGAGGAAGGTCACATGCCTTCTCAAAATTACAAGTTTGCCTTCTGCAGGATCTTCTCAGAGGGCCTAGTATTTTCCTGAGGATCCTTAAATATCCCTAGGTAACATATTGCAGCATGCCAAAGAATGAAATATAAAAGAAAATTCAAACAGTATTATTCCATGTATCTTCCATTGACACATAGGTAAAAAATAATCACCAAGACCAGTTTCAGACTTACTGTTTGTGAGGTCCCCATGGCACAGCTTTTCAGCCAGGACAACCTCCGTCCTAGCCAAATTCTTCGTGGTAGAACTTTAAGTTAGAAGTTAGAACTTCTTCTTCCTCTTGTCCATTCTCGGGTTGATAATTCTTGTTAATGAACCTACACTATTGATTTTTCTGCAAATGAGTCAGTGATCTTGGCCCATTTTGGTTTTGTGTAGATTTTAATGGAGACTTAAAGCAAAAGGAACACATTTTTAGAAAAAGAAAAATCTCTTGATTTTCTTGTAGGTGGAAATTATATGCTGGAGCATGCAAAAAGGATTTCAAATTAAGGAGTACAGAACTGAACATAGAGTGTTCTTTATAATTTATTTATTTATTTATTTTACTTTCCCAGGCTGCAGGATCCCATGTTTCTACTCTACCAAGGAGGTGCTAGGGTAATGGAGAAAAGAATGTTTAGAAGGCAGCAAGCTGCTGGCATGATTGTGTCAATCTCAGCCTAGTTATATATTTATAGGTTTATAATTGAGCTTAAAGAACTCACCGTAGCCTTCATTTTTGTATGGTTTATACATTTCTGCTGCCTGGGAAGTTGGGCCAGTGTATGAACGCCAAGTGTTCCAATTGTTCTGATTTTTTTCAAAATAACCAGTGAAATGTAGTTCTTTTTGAATACTGGGATTGTGTCTTTGCTTATTAACCTCATCTGCTGACCTACGGTGAGGACTTGTTTTGAAAGGTCTTTGTTGTCCTTGGAATCCTGGGATGAGAGCTGTTAATTGCATACAGAAAAGACACAGTGATATGGTTGGAAGTTTGGGAATATTGGTAGCATGAACACGGAAAAGATTTCCATTGAAGTGTGTATTGCAGACTGTTGTCTTTTACTTTGTCGCTAATATTTGACTTTGGGTTGTGCTAATTCAATTAAAAACCTGTGAATACATGAATATTCTCTATTAAAACCCAGCGTGGGATCTGGGCATGTAGATTCCAGGCGTAAGTTCAATCCCTAGCACTACCAAAAGTGTGGGGTGGGGGGAGTGGGGAATCAGGATGCGGTTGCAGATAAAGATAGTTTAGCCTCCATTCTTTGTTTGTTTTTGGTTTTTATGTGGGGATCATATCACTAGCATAAAAGTAAAGTGGAGGAGTGCTGATTCCTGGCTTCCCCTTCTCTTTTCAGCTACTCTGTGACAGTGCAGGAGTCATACCCACACCCCTTCGATCAGATTTACTACACGAGCTGCACCGACATCCTGAACTGGTTTAAGTGCACACGGCACAGGTAATCGAGGCGGGGGCGTGTTCAGGAGTTTGACCGGCTTGAAATCAAGTCGTAGACGATCAGAGACAGCAGCTACCCAAGAAGGTGCATTGTGCACCCACGAGCACTTGCGCAGGATTTGACCCCCGAGCCCAGGGGACAACGGAAGGCTGACATGGTCCATGATCTTCGTGACTAACAGTCTAACTACACGTGGCCCATCCACTGTCCTTCTGTCCTTCCTGTGCTTAGAAAAACCGTACCCGCTCCTGTATAGAAAGTGACTGGGACAGACACTTTTGTTTTTTTAATTCTTTGAGAATTTTGTATAGCACATTATTACTATATTTTCCCATCTCCCAGTTCCTCTCAGATCCCCCATGTCCAACTTCATGTTATTTTTCTTTCTTAAAAACTAAAAATAAAAACCAAACAAACAAAAAAAAATGAAAAAAAAATCCACTAAAAAACATGGGGTCCAATGAAGATGCCCAAGGCCTGCAGAGGCTGAAGCCAGACAAAAATCCCAGGAAAGAGGAGGGAAATGGGTGCAAAAGCCCCACCCCAAACAAGAAGCCGTTTGCAAATAATATCTGCTGAAAGAGGGAACATCTGTTTTCCTGAATAAGTGACACAGTCTAGGGCAGGCCCTCTGCTCAGGAGTAGTTGGCCAGCAGAAATTGGAGACATTTTTCCCTATGACCATCACAGGATAACCTAGAAATGTATGCCCCAGTGCCTGTTTCTAGTTTGACATCTGACTCAGTTTATGTTGAAATTCAGCCTATAAATATGATATGTTATATATGATCCATAAGAACACAGCACCAAAAATATTAGTGCTTGTAATGAAGGGCACTCTGATAACTTAATTCTCTTAGCTAAATACTTATAGTATCATGAATTATGGATTGTGATACCTGCCATTTTATGATCTAGTTATGTTTTTAATATGTTTCTTTAATTATAAATATGAATTTATTATATATAGATTATGATATTACAATATATTATTATAATTATATATAATTAAATCAATATAAATTAAATAAATATATTATATGCTATTATATATAAGTATAATATGTATAAATTATAAATAAAAACAAAATTACCAGCTCTATCTTCTCTTACTAGAAGTAGAAGTTCCTCAAAAAGAAAGTATTTGATTGGCCTGCTCTTTGATCACCTCCTCTGAGGGGGGAGCTGCCTTACCAGGCCACAGAGGAAGACCTGATAGGCTAAGATCAGAGGGAAGGGAAGAAGGATCTCCCTTATAAGTGTACTGGAGGAGGGGTACAGGTGAGGAAGAGGAAGGGAGGGTGGGATTGGGAGGGGAGTAGGGAAGGAGCTACAGGAGGGATACAAAGTGAATAAACTGTAATTAAAAAATTAAAAAGAGAAAGTATTTGTACTGTTTTGCTTGCTGCCACTCCTCAGTTCCTAAAATAGTGCCTACAATATGCTAAGTGCTTAAGAAACACATGTATGTTTTGTATCAGTGAATGAATGGTGCTTCAGTTACAGTGGATGATAGAATTAGTCTTTTCATTTATAGTAGGGTGACACTATGCTGAATGTTAAAAGAAAGCCTATGAGCTCTTCCTTTGAAGAACATAAACGGATGATGCCTCGATGGGTATCAAATATGAAATTAGTCAACACTTTTCACATTATTTCAAGGTAGCTGAGGTATGGAAATCACAGCACTTTTGATCCCTTGAAATAAAGTTCAGATTGACTAGAATGAGCATCTTAATAATAAGCTTTAAAAATCCTGGTCAAACCTGGAATCTGTGATTGTTTCGACACACTTTTCTTTATGACAGCTGACAGCTACTTTTATTAAAATAGAAATTGTTCCTTGTCAGTCGGAGCTAATGGCACACTCTCTTTTCTTCACGCAGAGTCAGCTACCGGACAGCCTACCGCCACGGGGAGAAAACCATGTATAGGCGCAAATCTCAGTGCTGCCCTGGATTCTATGAGAGCCGGGACATGTGTGTCCGTAAGTAAGGCGTCCACCTTTTGCACCTTTTGTGCCGTTTTTGCATGCCCAGTGCTGGTCTGCTTCTGGGAGAGGCAGCTGTGTCGGCGGCCTTGGAGATGGGGCAGTTGGAATGTTCCCCTTCGCTCCCTGACCGTCTCCAGAGGAACATTTGCTTGAAGAGAAAACAGCTGTATAGAAGATGATGCGGGGCCAGATGTGGCCTTGTCAACTGTCGTTTTCAGCTGGAAACCGGTTAGGCCTGAGGTCTCGGAAGAGAACTTCCCTGCCGCAGCTGGCTTCTGAGGGGCCAGTGTAGTTTTAAAATTTCTATTTATTTATTTATTTATTTACTTATTTATTTATTTATTTATTTATTTATTTATTTATTGTTTATTTATTTATTATTTGGTCACAGAAAGATGGAGCGATGGGCCCAGGCACAAAGTGCAAGAACATTTTTATGAACGCTTCCCTTTCCGGCAGCATGTTACCCAGCTGATTCTGAGGCATCTTCAGAGAAGCCTGGAGTTTATGACAAACTTCAGAAGACTCTAGATCTCATGGGATGCTGTTGCGGCAGAGGTTTTTTTATTGTTTTGCAAAAGTCACTTAAAAGGGAGATCACAAAAGCCATTTTAATTCCAGTATTGTGACTCAACATGCAGCGGCAACCCCCACTTCTGAGGCGAGGCGCTAATGTTGGGGAGGGCAGAAATGGGGTTCTGCTGTAATCTGGAGGCAATGGGGATGTCTGATAGGTCTGAGTTGACATCAGCCTCTCAACTGCTCAACTGGGTGGCCTCAGGCCCATCACTTGTACCTCTGTGAGGTTCATTGTTGGCTCAGAGGGTGGGGGTGGGGCATCAAATCCGTGCCTGCCAACCTCACTGCAGACATCTGGAGCTTCTCAACTTTGATTCAGAACTACCACTTTATCTACTAACAAACGCTCGTAGAAAACAAGCAAACAGAAAGACCAATACGGAATTAACAAAATGAAACAAAAACACATCCTTCAGAATGGCTCTTGCAGCCAGTAAACATCCTCTGAGAGCAGCAGGGCATCGCTGTACTGTAGATATTCCGAAATTAAAGTAGTATGAATATGTGCAGGATCTCTGAGTAGTCTCTGTTATGAACTGCTCCACCGGCTGTCCTTGTGATTAAGTAATTGTTCACTTCCCTCAAACAATCATTAGCCTTAACGATCAGTTAAGGCTAAATTCCTAGAAGGTGAATTGCTAGGCCAGAGGTGTGCACATCGGGGAGGGTTGGTTTCCAGTTTATAGGCACACAATCAGAAAGTGAGAATGTCTGCTAGCTTATACCCTGAGACAAGTTTTGTTCTTAATTTGCATGTCTTTGATTAATGAGGATGGTGGGTAAGAAAAATTACGTGTTTGTAATCAAACAGAATAATCAGGAACTGATACCCGAGGCCTCAGCTGATGAGAAGCTGTCAGAAGAAAGAAAGACTGGGAATACAGTGCTGGGGTGGGGGCCTCACTGGCTGGGCTGGCCATCTTCCAGGGATGTGAGTGACATCCCTGATTCTGAAGCCCTTAGCTAGGGTTCAGCCTCACAAAAAAAATATTGTCAACCCTCAGTGAGAGAGTACCCAGATCATAGGACTCATGAATAAAGCCACCATGCTATCCCTCTGCACAGAGCTTGGGGCTACTCAGGCCTTGTTGCTGTCTATAACTCCCTTCCCCTCAACCCTCCCCCCCATTACCCAAAGCCTGCATGCTGGAAATGAGATCCCATAGGCTAGTGTGGAAAGTATGGGTCCAAACAAGGCCAGTTAGAGAGTGCAACTCAAGTGTTTCATGGCCACAGCTGCAAATCTACTAGTTCATCTTGTCTGGAAGTATGTTGGCAAAGTATCAACTTTTTTCTTCCACTAGACTTGTATAATGTGTTTCCCAGGTTGTGTGAATGACACCTTTAGCAATTGCTTCTAAAATTCTTTTTCTAGGTTTTCTTGGCTCACCTGCTGTCCCTATAGGCAGAAAACAAGTTTTTTGGATTTTTTTTTAAAGATATGTTAATGTCTGTTCTCACTCGCCTGGGAGTTATTGGGATTTTTTGTTTGTTTGTTTTGTTTTTAGGGTAGTTTGCATTTATTAGCTGTGATGCCTTATTTCATTGCTGAATCCCCACTTAAAAGAGCTTACTTCTCTCTTGATTGTGATAGAGGGTGCTTTCAATAGGATCCATTCGCTATACTGCTAGGTTAGCTAGGTACCACCATGGAAGCAGTAGGGAGATGACAGAACATAAGTTTTCGTCTCTCCTCTCATGATCTTTTACCAACAGGTATTACTGCCAAGCAAGTAGCATGGTCGTCATTTTTAACTGTTACCAGTTATAGAAAGAAACAGAAATTAGTTTTGGTCCAGTTTAGTTTAATTGTTGACTATCAATGATTCTATCTGGAAGGCAGAATAGAATGTTTTCTTTCGCATTTGCGATCAAGTTTCTTTCAGGTAACTGAAAAATCTCCTTCAGGAGACACGGTCTCGGGTATCCCAGGTGAGCCTTGATCTTGCCATAGAGGTCTAGGATGACTTTGAACTTCCAATCCTTCTGACTCTACCTCCTGGGAGTATAGGCCAGTGTGTGTGGTTTATAGTGTTGGATGTCAAAACCAGGGCTTGGAGGATGCTAGACTAGCACTCTGTCAACTGAGCTACACCCACAGTCCTAAAAGGACATTTTGTATCCTACTTTTCCATGTAAAGGAATTCATTGTTTTTTCTTTGTCTGTTTGTTTTCCCCAAATCATTTCTCCCTCTTTTTCATGGGGGCGGGGCAGGGAGGAAACAGGTTCAGTAAGGAAGGTTAGTACAAAGAGTTAACACACACTCATTGTCTGTGGTGTAAGACCCAAGGCTGGGCTTTTTGATTGCATACTTATCTGAGAGAGCTGTGCTTCTTTTTCTTTCCCTCCAGGAGTTTGCCCTAAGTAGCTTTTAATGTCTTCAGAACAACCACAGATTAGTAGTTACCTCAACCAAGTATTTATTCTGTGCCGGGCATATAAGGCATCATTGTACTAATTTCCCCATCCCTCACCATGAGACAGATGTACTCTATGCATTTTTTTTTTTTTAGATTCAGAAACCAATCTGGTGGTGATAGAAGGGGAGGAATGGTGCTGTATATATTCTGAATATGGAATGAGATACTTCATCCAAGCAAAAGAAAGTGGCAGGACAGCTGCTGCATGGAGGAGAGTTACCTAACTGTCACACTCTATTTCTCAAGAGTGGCTGGCTTAGTGGCCTTATGGTTACAGGACCTCAGAGATACTAATGATGCTGTTAGGCAGTTTCGCTTTGAAAACAAAACCACTCAAACTAGATTCCATTCATGTTCTTTTCTACTTAAAGCGGCTAAAACGGGCAGGCATTTTCTTTTTCGAGGTTGGACTTTGAAAAGGTTTCTGAAAACAAAGAACTTTGTAGATGTTGTTCAAGTATGTAACAAATGGGGTGATTCTGTCCTTATCAGCCAGGCAGCTGCTTGTGACGTACCTGGGGTTTGGGGATAAAGTGGACCTTTTAGAGAGAGCTAGGGAGGCAGCCTTAGCTGCTGCTCCTCCTGTTTCAATACTTTGGAAGTTCGGAGAATAAGCATTGGAGTTGAGAAAGATCCCCAAAACTTCTTAATTTCATACTCATGGGGGTGGGGGGTGGGGTGGGGAGTCTGCAGTTCAGCCTTTGTGGTCATTCTCACGAAAGGTCTCTCGAGATGTGGCTCTCCTTCCATGTCTACTGCCTGTGGAGGCAGTAGAGGATGCTGAAATACACATTTTATTCTGCCACCTAAGGGGAGGAATCCCTGGAGAGAACACCATGTTCTTGTGTTTGGCGCACAGCGAGGAGACCTTCTCTGCTTGAGACAGGAGTGAATGGGTGGACCCTTGGAGAGGCTGTGGAATGCAGGCTATAAAAGTCCATTTTGTGTAACTATAATGAAATACTCAAGTCAGGCTGCTTTATAAAGAAAAGAGGTTTATTTAGCTCACAGTTCTGCAGAATCAAGAGTATGCCATTATTTCTATCCTGGTAAGGAGTCTCTTGGCTCTGTGTCACACGATGTGGGGAGAATTCACATGGAACAGATAGATGGTCAGAGATGCTGAGCTTTTAAAACCACCAAGTTTTATTTAAAAACCAAAACCAAAAACACCCAGGGGAACTAACCAGGAGTTCCATAAAAAAAAATCCTTCTTGAGGTACACTCTGACCATCATAAGGACCTCCTATTAAGCCCTATACCTTAAAGAGCTCCACCATCATCCAAAACTGACATTTTGAAGATCAAGCTTCCAACATGAAGCCTCTTTGGGGAATACACAATGATCATATCCTGTTGTAAATTTTAAAAAATGAGGGTTGGGCTATATAATGTTTATTATTAGCCCTAAGATTATTATGGTGGTATTATTTAACCCATTATCATAAATAATAAGGCATAGACACGTTAGATTTTATAATTGCTTTATTTACCTTGAGCCGGGCAGATATTTCATTACACTGTCTCAATATCCTCACCATCCATCTCGCAGCCCCCATCCAATCCCATCAACCTTAATCCTCTTCATCTGGTCTACCTTCTATACATATTCTCATGGTACTTGCTTGTATTCTTCATTTGAGCCTTTCCACACCATTATTGAAGTCCTATCCATCATAATGTCCTCCTTCCTCCTCTCTTCTTGTCTGTCGGCTTCCCATGAATCTCCTGTCCTGGAAGCCCAGTAACCTTAGCCACGCCCACCCCATTCTACCCCGCCCAGATACAGGCCAGTTAATCAACCAATCAGGTATGTCTTAGGCAGATTTATAAAACAAGAATAGCTGTGACCAGATCTTGAGGGCCAGTAACACGAATTAGACGAACCTTCAACAAAAGTCAAAGCACAGTAAAAGGTATGCATATTGCATTATTCAGGATTTGATTTAGCTATGAGGTGCCCAATGGTGGCCAAACCAATAGGGAAAAAATGTTTTTTTCTACCTTTTCCATCTACCATCTCCAGGGGGGTGGTCTTTATTTTCATGTACCACAATTGAGCTCCACATATCAATCTAGTTTCCAAAGAGCTGATGGAAGAGGCTTAAGAATAAAATCATAGAGTGATACAGCTGCATCCTAAGGTCATGCTGGAGTGATCACATTCTATTTCCTGTTACATACTCCTGGCAAGACCTTAGTAATGTGGGTTTATCAAGCTGTAAGGACATCTATGGGAAGAGGATAGCAGGTGTTGAAAGGCAAAGACAAGAATAATCTTACCCTCACATTAAATACTAATGTGCTTTGATATAAACTGCCAAATTAATGTCTGGATGAGTTACAACGGTTTACATACCCCTCCCCACAGTAATGCATAATGGTACCCATCTTCCCATATCACTGATAGTATTTTTTTTTTTATTATGTTGGGTGAAGGAATAGGACCTTGGTGAAAAAATAGGACCTTGCTTTATTTTGCATTTCCAAATTACCAGTGATGCTGATCTCTTTGAAAGTTATTTTTTATTGTCTATTTGTTTTCTGACTTAGAGGACTAGAGCAACATGAGAGATAAGGAGAGACTTTGTCTTTCCCGGAACCACAGAAAGAGAAATTAGAACAACCAGGGATGGTGCAAAAGGAATAAGGACTGGGGTGTTTTGGGGGCTGGTGAAAATGACAGCTTGAGACTAAGAATTGACTAACAGGTGTCCAGATCTGAAGCCAGCAGAAGCATTGGGCCTCCAAAGTCCTTTAATCTCATCAGTTTAATGGGCATACATTGTCTGTGTACCCCAACCTTCCATAGGTCCCCTATCCCAATGCCTTGACTGTGTGATGCTCCTCTGGTGACGGGTACTCAGTGCAGCCTCCTGTTTCCTCCCCAGGCTCTCTACCTTGAACACTGAGGAGAGGGAAGAGGAGCTCTTGGTCTAACAGAAACACAAATGATAACTCCTGCTTAGGATCCCAGTGTTGTGACCCCCAGAGTACTGAAGCTCTTTCCAGAACATTTTGGAATAAAGAAGCCTTTGAAGCTATACTAAGGATCTAACCATTATCTACATTATAGTTCTAGGAAAAATATGCTTGTTTCTACACACAACTCATCTCAAATATTTTTTCTTTGAAGTCTGACCTTTAGTAAACTGGAGATTGCCTATGGGTTTGGTTCCATGGAACTTGGAGAAGCTCAGGAGTGGGATGTTGACAGCTACCACTCAGTGGGAGGGAACTGGTAAATTCAGACATACATTGCTCAGATGTTCTCCTTGGCTTCATTTTGGCTGATGACAGAATGCAGATCATTGTAAGCCCAGCAGCCTGCAGCAGAATTATGAACAGACAAAGAAAATGGTCAGGGCTTCCTTCCCAGTTCACTTCCCATTCTCTGTGCTCCAGATGCTTTGCATTCCCCTGCTGGGAGCTGCTGCAAAGGCAGGGACCCTTCTGAGGACTGTTTTTTGTTTGTTTTTTTCCTGGAGGAAACGTAAAGACTGTTTATCCCACCCTCCTTAAAGAGAAGCACAATGTTACCTTGACTTAAAGCTCTAACGGGAGACTCTCAGGCTTGCAAGGAACTCAGAAGGAAGAGATCTGAGACCTGGCTTCTCCCTGTGTTAGCTTGTGGGCCAGCTCTGGAGGATCAGTTCCCATGGATGTGCCCTCTTGTCTTTGGCACTGGTTAAGAGAACCTGGGAACCGTAAATAAAAAGCCTGAACTCCCACACACTGATCTCTATATGATTTCCTGTCCTTAGTGGAGAGGAGTGTGACAATTGATTACCATAGCAGTGAATAAATATTCACAGCTGATTTTAACTTGGCCAACTTCATGTAAAACTGAACTGGCTGTAGGCAAACGGGCAGCTAGAACTGTTGTTGGTGTTTGTATGAGAAAATGACGCTAAGGATGAGCTCTGTTCCAGTTTAAATATCATGCTTTAAAAAAAAAGCCAGAGGAATAAAAATACATGTTTTAAAGTGTTTAGTACTTTCTAGATGTATAGATTTAGGATGAACCAGTTTTCTTGATAAAACCTAAATAAAAAAAAAATATGTTTAGAAACTGCTAAGGAAAAAAAGAGCTCATACTTTTTAATGGAAAAATAAAATCAAATTTTATATGAAATAGCATAAAATAGGCAAAGGGCTTTAAATGGAAACACTGGGGACAAGGGCTACAAATGCCTGCAGCTTATGTAGCCGGGATTTGTTTCATTCTAAGAGACAGACATATTGTACTTCGGAGAGCCACAGGAGGCCATTTGTCATGTGACACATAATTCTCTTCCCCGACCCCAGCCTCTTCCTCTCTCTTGGGATATTAAGTTATATTAGAATGGGGTTAACAAAAATGTCCCTCTTTGGGAGAATAGGTGAATCTCTTGGAAGCAGCTGTCTGGAATTTAGAAGCAGTCTGGGATGAGTGAAAGCACCGGTTGTCCAGGGATGACCCAGGGTTACGGCGGGTGGCCTGTGTGCCAGTTAATCACGATTCCTTAGATCACTTGCTCCAGGCTCTGGTTCAACACATCCCTGCCCCTTAACTGACAATCACGTCACCTGGTACACTAGCTCTTGTCTCCAGGACAAGCTAGCTGCTTCTGTGAAGTCCGGAATGATTGCCAAACTAATTCAGGATAACGCTGTCTATACTTTTGTCAAGTGGATGAAAACAGTGTACCCAACAGCCGCTTTCTGTCAGACTGTTAACCCAAGGAGGATTGTACTGGGAGAGAGGAAGCAAGCTTGAGTATGTTTACCAACTGCATAAGGCTTGGGGAAAGAGCTGGCTGAGAGTTACCTCACCTCCCACTCACTTGGTGACAGTGAATGACACATTTCACCTTTTATCCAAGTTTTCTGTAACTTGAATGTTTGTTTGTTTATTTTTTTATTTATTTATTTTTCTGAAAATTTTTGAACCCTGAGTTGCTGCTAAGACCTGTTGTTTTGTGCTATAAAGACTCAATATTTGGCAGAGTGTTGTTTAAGGGGCAGAAGGCCCGTCTTGGAAGTTCAAGGCAGCCAGAGCTTCCTACTCTGAGTTTGTCTGAGCCTCACATATGGGCTTGTTTAATTCACAGTTACAATCTTGTCAAGCATTTAAAAAAAAAAATCTGCTGCCATTAAACTCTTGAGCACACCCCTTTGAGCAGAGATAATAGTGAGACAGTCACTCTAGGCTGGCCAGAGACAACAATGAGATGGTATGTCCCTCAGTGTTAACTACCCATTGTGCCCCTCCTGCCACAGGCAGTGGATTTTTTCATGTTTCCATAGGGACCCTGTTCTCCGTTGCTATGGAGTCCTACTTGTTTCAGAGGCACCTACCAGAAAATGCGGGAGAAGCCTTTTGTCCATACACTGCACCAGCAGAAATTCCTAGTTTCCCACACGCCCACTGGAACCTACTTTTGGATTTGATAGTTGGGGATGTTGGGCTCTGCTAGAAGTGAGGACAAAAATCTAATAAATAATGCAGTGGGTTTCTGTTGTTTTCCTGGTTGTCAGTACTTCCCTGGTACTTAGATTGCTATAAATAGAAATTATGAATTTAATCTTAAAGAATTCCACTATGAATTCAAGATAGATTCAATGTAATTCTAATGGAAATCTTGCCTGCTGCTCTTTTTGCTAAAGCAGGCTTGACTCTAGTCCCAGGGAGACTAGGCTAATTGAAACAGTGGAAACTTGCCTCACCTTCTAAAATTGTCATCTTTTCGGGATAGGTGGAATGTTCACAGGCCTAATAATGTATGCAGCATCCTTGCAGGCCCAGATCATTGCTAATGTAAAAGGCTGGAACTGAGAGGCGATTTTGACTAGATTACTGTTCAAATCTTCTTAGGATAAATTTAAAATATAGAATATATTTAAATATGTCAATTTGGGGCCACGGTGGGGATGCAAATTGAATAAATTGTAATAAATGATAATAATAAAAAAATAATAGAAAAACACGGTTTGATCTAAGTGAACAACCATACCACACTGATATGGCCAGATGACAGACTTGCCTCTGCACCTGGCCCCTCTCCTACCAGCCCCAAGTCTGGCATGGTGACGGCCAGAGTTTTTACGGATAATCCAGTGGTAAAAACCTAAGGCATCCATCTGGGCCACACACACTGCACAGACATATTTTTGTTATCTTCAGCTGTAGCATTAAGACTATCTGAACTTCTAAAATTACTCTGTTTCCAAGATGAAAGGAGGTCTACAAAATCCTTGAGAGACCTCAGACAGCATTCCAAGAACTCAGTAAAGGAAACTTCTCTACCGGGTCCCAGAGGAACCCTGACCCTGAGATGTGTCTCCCTGACCATCTGGGTGACCTGAGTGGCAAAGACCCTAAGGAACAGTTGAGTGAGCACAGAGGTTCTGTAGATACTTATGGTTGAGAACAGCAACTGAGTACATCTGGTATACTAGTGTGGAGTCATGGATAAAAGAGGGATGCCACCAGAGATGGAACTATCCCAGGAGAAGACTAGATTCCAGACATTGGGACTTGGCTGCTGCTATCTGTAGCTACATGCCCTCATGTGAAAGATGGGATGCTTCTCCTGTAGAGTTCATTGCAAAATATTTGGGAAATGCAGTTGGTTCAAACACTCTTTCTCTCACCCATTTCCATGTAACTTCTATTAAATGTGTTCTTTGGCAGTTTGGGACATGCCTATAGATCATTCTGACCACTGTTATCCCACCTGCCCTGCCCCTCCCTTTCCCTCAAGTCCCACTGCCACATTCATTCCTTTCGGTCCTGTGACCTGTTCATTTTGACAAGAGCCAACTGTGATGAGGTTTAGTGCTATCCAGTGGAGCCTTGTGGGTTCATCAGTGGGCACACAATGAAGAATAATGGCTGTTCCTCCCTTAGGACCCATCAGGGGCCAGTAGCTCAGTAGAAGGTGGCAGGTGTCCATGAACCCCTCCCCCTATCCAGAAGTGACTGTTGACAGGCTCAGTATGGAGCCATGTCAGTTTAGCCAAAACAACCATAGTAAAATCTGCCCTCGAGCTGTAGACCTCCTTGGTCATCGGTTTTTGACCATGTATACATTGCCAGGTGTGAGTTCCCTCTTGCAGAGTGGGCTGAAAATCTAAGCAGAGTGCAACTTGCTATGCCTACAACAGTCATGCCGTGATGGCACCAGTGGGTACATTTTTCCTGGTGGGTTAGTAGCTTTCTCCTCTTAAAGATTACTTTAGCCTGTTAGATCCTCTGGGAATGCTTGCAGTCAAAGGCGTGTCTCAAACAGTTTTTACCACGGACCTCCCTCCCCCATCAAACAACACAACCCTCCTACAGCGTGGAAGAGGGGTCTATTGTACTGGCCTCACTGGTGGAAACAGTGTCGTCTCTGTCTTTCTTCCAATTTTGAATTATTGTCAATAGAAGTATGCCCTGACCAACCATTGCTTACTTAGAAGTAAAGATGGGGCTGGAGACATGGCTTAGAGATTAAGAGCACTGACTGCCCTTCCAGAGGACCTGAGTTCAATTGCCAGCAACCACACGGTTGGCTCCCAACCGTCTATAATGTGATCTGATGCCCTCTTTTGGCAAGCAGGTGTACATGCAGATAGAACACTTACATACATAAAATAAATAAATAAATAAACAAATAAATAATTTTCTTCAAAAAGAAGTAAAGATGTCAATATGCATGCATGTAAAATATAAAAATCTTAATGGCCATGTAAATAACAAATCTTGCAGAGTTAAATCTAAAATTAAGGGGGATATAATGGTTAAGTTTAAAAAGTGACCTTCAAAGCACATAAAATTCCCTTTATTTGTTCTTTTTAGACTTTCCTGGTGTTCTATAAAGTTGGCTGAATAACAAGTCCATAAGTCCACGGCCAGGTGGTTTGATATATAACCAAGTTTTAGCTTTTTCTTTTTATATTTATTTATTTGGTTTTATATTCAGTGTGTTGCATGTGTGTGTGTAGGGGTTGCCGCAATGTGCATGTGCCATGAGTCAGATGTGGAGTTCAGAGGACAACTTTTGAGAGCTGGTTCTTTCCTTCCTGCATGGATTCTGAGTTCAAACTTAGGTCCTTAGGCTTGTATGGCAAGGACTTTTACTTTCTGGGTCACCTAGCTGGACCCTATTTTAATTTATTTTTGAATGTAGAGTGTTGATGTATTGCCTCGCCTGGCCTTGAACTCATACTTTTAGTGAGCATCCTGCCTCAGCCTCTTGGGTTGCTGGGACTACAAAGGTATACCGTTGTACTTAGCTTGTGGTATATAATCGTGTCTGGTAAAGTCCATACTGTGTCTTTGATTTTAACATACTTTAGTATCAACTTGGAAAAGCTGGGAGATTAGTAACACTGGCTGGACATTCCTATGTGACAAAGGGTATTGAAGATCATAGCAGTTCCCAAGTTCTCAGGGTCATGCCTGAGTTGTGGTATTCCTCTAATACAGCCATCTATCTTGTCCCCAAAGGCGTTTTAATTGGTGTTCTATGGGGCTTCTTTTTCTTTTTCCTTCCTTTCTCCCTCCCTCTTTCCCTCCCTTCTTTCCTTCTTTGAATAAATTAAATTGCTTAATTTACACATTTACCTTAAGGTGTCTACACTATGAACCAAAGGTTCAGACAAGGAAAGCAACCAGCTGTGACGATCAGTCCTTGGCTCTTGGGCAGAAGCACTTTAAGGAGAGTGGAAAGAGCACATGGGTCTCAGGATCCAGAAAGGAAGTATCCACAGATCACCACCAATGGGGAAGAGGGCAAGCGTGTAGAGTGGGGGAAGCGAAAGGCCAGCCATGGCCTCACTGCCCTCTTAGCTCTCCCCAGGACCGGCTTTAATTATGAATATGTGATTTAGGTGCAGAGACTAGAAGCATGTTGCAGTCAGGTAAACTAGGGCAAATGCCATGTGGTGGAAAACAGTTCTGACATGACGCCATGGCCCCATAGCGAGGGGTCAGGCCAGAAGAAACGCCTTTCTAACACCAAGAGAGGCTGGTGTGCACTTCCTGTGGTACCATCATATTTTTCTTAGACATAGATGAGACAGGGCTAGCAGGGACTGATTCATTGGAGTGAACACGGTCCCTTTTGGTCCCTTCTCTAAATCGCAAGTGTGGAAATTTTAAATACTGCTCAGAGTAGTTCAGTGCGGGGCTGTGTCATCAAACATGCTGGAGGCTGAGTGGTTAGGAATTTCAATTTAGCAAAGTAGAGTTTATTCCGGCGCCTGTTGCCATTCTGAAATGGTGGCTCATTAGGATCATATTTCTGGAGTTCCTTACATCTGATTCAACCTAAAGAGACCAATGTGAGAGTTGGGGCCAAAATCCGTAATGCCCGTGTAAGTTCAGAATGAAAGGAAAACTCTGCTTTCATTCAATGAATAGGATTTACTCTGCAGATGGCATTTCTAGTCCTTATATGGGCTACATTGCAACTGTCTATTTCAACACAAGTTTTTGGTTTTGCTTTTCCAGCTTAAGTTATTTGCTTCACTGAGGAAAAGCTTAGGAGAGCATCTCACTGTGGTGCTTCTCCAAATACAATTCTTGGGAGGGTTCAAAGGCAATGCCTTTAGAAGCATTTGCAGAGCCCACAGACTCTTACAGAAATTACAGGGCTGGAAAGGTAGCTTAGTGTCAGAGTGCTCGCTTGGCATGTGTAAGATTGCAAGTTCATTCCCTGGCATCACAGAAAAAAAGAAAAATTCAGAAGAATCTCATAAGGTATGTACAGTATTTTAGTGACTGTTCAGATGTTTTATTCCTCCCAATTCACTTGATATATAGAGTTCTTTTATCCTCTTTGGAAAGTTCTCTACACAACATAAGTTTTAAAAAAAAAACAGCTCAATTTACACAAAATGATCTGCACATATTTAAGTATACAAATAAGAATTGGTGTATGTACAAAACCACGAACCCCTTGCCCCACTCATAATACTGAGCCTACACACTGACCTCCTCCATTCGCTCTTCCCTGTCCTCTCTTTCTCAGCATCACGCTGCGACTGTGACTCCGGATTAGGGTGCATTTTCTTCAGCAAGGTGTTCTCTCTGGTGTCTCATTTCTTCTATTAAGCATAACAAATTTGAGATTTTCCATCTTGTTATGTACATCATTCATTCTTTTTTCTTTTTTTGAATTTTTTTATTTTTATTTTTTTATTAATTACACTTTATTCACTTTGTATCCCCCCTGTGGTTCCCTCCCTCCTCCCATCCCAATCCCTCCCTTCCTCCACTCTCTGCATGCATGCCCCTCCCCAAGTCCACTGATAGGGGAGGTCTTCTTTTCCTTCCTTCTGATCCTAGTCAATTAGGTGTCATAAGGAGTGGCTGCATTCTCGCCTTCATATGGAACAACAAGAAACCCAGAATTGCTAAAACAATTCTCTACAGTAAAAGATCTTCAGGAGGTATCTCCATCTCTAATCTCAAGCTGTACTATAGAGCAACAATACTAAAAACTGCATGGTACTGGCATAAAAACAGACTGCTGGATCAATGGAATCGAATAGAAGACCCTGACATAAATCTACACACTTATGGACACCTGATTTTTGACAAAGAGGCCAAAACCATTCAACGGAAAAAAAACAGCATCTTCAACAAATGGTGCTTGTCTAACTGGATGTCTACATGTAGAAAAATGCAAATAGATCCATACTTATCACCCTGTACAAAACTAAAGTCCAAGTGGATCAAAGACCTCAACATAAAACCAGACACACTAAACTAAACCACTTAGAAGAAAAAGTGGGGAAGAGCCTTGAACTCATTGGCGCAGGAGACAACTTCCTGAACAGAACACCAACAGCACAGGCTCTAAGAGCAACAATCAATAAATGGGACCTCATGAAACTGAAAAGCTTTTGTAAAGCGTTTCTATTTCTTGCCAACTAATATTTTTATATGTATAGACCACAATTTACTTGCACATTCACATATTTATAGATACTTAGATATGCTTCTTCTTACTGACAGTTAAGAAGCTGCTTGAACAATGGCTGTCCATGTGTTTGTATGGCTTTCACTTCCCTTAGGTATGTCTAGAATGCAATGAAAGAACTGTTGGACATTCGGACACAGGTGTTCAAATCTGGTTTCTTTGTGATAGCTCAAAACTGGAAACAACCCAAATGTCCATCATCACTTTGAGAAAGTTCTGACTTATTTTGATGAGCACATTACCATTACCACATGACCTTCATTGCCTCTGAAAACAGCCTTTCCTCTGAAATTACTTTTGATATTAGTATAATTACAGCAGGTTTTGTTTTCTTTCTTTCTTTCTTTCTTTCTTTCTTTCTTTCTTTCTTTCTTT
>NW_026596040.1:18439032-18515733 GCF_907164565.1 Psammomys obesus
TTTTCTTTTCTTTTCTTTTCTTTTCTTTTCTTTTCTTTTCTTTTCTTTTCTTCTTCTTTTTTTTAAAGCACTGTTAGCAGCCTGATTGGTCTTTGGTCAACTTGACAAAGATAGAGTTATCTGGGAACAAAAATCTAAATCAAGAAAATGTCTCCATTAGATTGCTTATAGGCAAATCTGTAGGTCACTTTCATGATTAATGATTGATAGGGCAGAGCCAAGGCCATACTAGGTGATGCACCAAGTGGGCAAGTGGTCCTGAGCTGTACAAAAAAGTAGGAGAGCAAGCAATTAAGCAGTACTCCTCCATGGCTTCTGCTGTAATTCTTGCCTCTAAGTTCCTGCTTTGATTTATCTCAAAGATGGCTGTGACCTGGGAGTTGTAAACTAAACTAAAACTTTTCCTTCCCAAGTTGGTTTTAGTCATGGTGTTTTATCACAGAAATATAAACATAACTAAAACAGCATGTCTTTTTTATATTTTAACATGTTTTGTTATTATATTTAACAAATAATTTTTATGAACACAATATTGTTTCTTGCTTTTAAAAAAAACACAACTTAATATAATTACTGATGTTATTAGGTTTGCCTTCTGTGTTCTAGCCTTCCTCCATTTTCAGTTTCTTCCTCTTCCTCCTCCTCCTCCTCCTCCTCCTCTTCTTCCTCTTCTTCTTCTTCTTCTTCTTCTTCTTCTTCTTCTTCTTCTTCTTCTTCTTTTTCTTCTTCTTCTTCTTCTTATTCTGTTGTTAAATACTACCCACTAGTCTATCTTCTCTTATCTTCTCTTTTGGTTTACTAACTATAACAGTTTTGCTGGGTTTTTTTTTTTTTTTTTTTTTTTTTTTTTTTTTTTTTTTTTTTTTTTGTTTTTTTTTTTTTTTTTTTTTTTTTTTTTTTTTTTTTTTTTTTTTTTTAGGGCTGATAGCACCCATATTATTTAACTGTGTTTAACTCTAAGTTAAAGTTACAGCTCAGTGAGAGGGCAGGGCATGTACCTTGTGGCAGTGTTTTTAACTTTCCTCACACCATTTGATCATCCTACATAGGCTTGTGTGATCCATTTATTTTAAGTCTAGTAGAAATTCTGAATTCTAGCAGAAATGGGTCTTCAATTCATTCTGCTTATACAGACACTTTATAACACTCACCTGCAGATATCCCAAAGCATCAATGCACTAGTTTGGACTTGTGTTGAGAAGAAAACATAGAACAGAAACCCAGGAAACTAGGGTTTATACGTGTCTTGCTTATAGCTGATGACATTCATGTATCTATAGGAAGACTTCAGAGTAAAGAGCTCCATGGTCCACTTGCTTCTTTTCCTCACGTCACCTGAATTCTGGAAATCCTGCTATTTGTCACTGAAGGTATAAGGAAGAAGGGGAGCTAGACTATCCACTGAGTCTGTTTGCTTTTTTGTCTACATAGACACATCATTCTAGAAAGAAAACCAAGACAAATAGCTGATTGCTGGTCACTCGGATGTCTCTGGCATGACTGAGATTCTGTTAATAAAACAGGAAGGAGGAATAATTAGCAATGTTCATCAAAGACACTGCTGACAATAACTCTGTATCTGTCCTTAAGAGGGAAGAAGACCCTGTAAGAATGGTCGGAAAGGAAATTTGGATATGGATGTTTTTCCATTGTATTTATTGTATCCAGAATTCGAAGCGCCTAGTGTGCTCTTACCTTCTCCATGATGGTTATCCATCTAGGGCCACTATGCATTAAGTCTTCTGGTGGCTATGGAGTAAGTGTTCCTGAACCAAAGAAGGAAGTTACTTGGCTGTGGGATGGGGTACTAGGAGGACAGAGTGAAAGGCAGCTACTTCAGGCCACTTTTGTATGTAATTGTTCTAAAAGTGTCCATTTCGTTAGCTCAGATGACAGAGAGATCTTCCTTGATCTCACCTCAACTGGAATTAATTAATATCTTCCCTCAATTTCCACAGTATTTTTTATGATAACCTTTCTAGATTTAGTTCACATACTACATAATTTATAGTTAAATTATGACATTCAGTCTAGTTTTGCTATTATCAGAGTTATGTCCCATCATAGGACCAAATTTTAAATATTTTCTTCATCTCAAAAAACCTGTATTGTCCCACATTTACCTAATCCATTAGTATATATATATTTGTATTTGTATGGAGCATCCTATTTGGACATTTCATATGACTAGAATCATTCAATACCCTCCACAGTCTCCTGCTCCTATCTTTGTTGCCTCTTGCTTTACAGACTAAGAATTCCTAGTTAGTCAGACCCATTACCATGTAATGTTTGGGAATTATGGAAACAAAATTGGTCTGACTAACAATTTGGAAAGGTTTCTTTGCTCAAAGTATCTCTGGAAAATAACTTCCCAATGGTTTGCCATTTCTCGGTATTTGTTTATGGAAAGGAAAGGAACACAGAGATGGCAAACCATTTCCAAATTGTACTATTGTCTTTAGGACAATGGATGCTTTGCCTGTACAGACATATTTGGATATGGAGGCCTGCTTTCTTTTCCTTTCACCTCTCTTCCATCCCTCAGAGTCGATCCAAGAGAAATGTATGTGGCAGAAGAGAAAATGCTTGATTGCAGCTAATCTGCCTCAGCATTTACGAGTGAAAGGAGTGAGGCCCATGGCATTAGTAATAGGATTTAAATGGATTTAGGAACTGAGGCTGAAACAGGAGCCTAATTAGAAGATTCCAGGGTCATCATGTCAGTCTTCACCTGTCCACCAACAGACAGGCTGTCCACAGCTCTTACTTCAAAGACTTGGCCTGTTTGTCTCATCTATATGAGGGAAATATGCCTTGGCTGTGCAGCCTAATGAGCCCCCAGCTGGGTACAGACTGTGGTTAAAGGTTCAGCCTCTATCTGGCCTCAGAGAACCACTGAAGACATAGAAGGCATATTTAATGATTTCCCTTTAAAGGGATGAAAGAAAAATCATATAGGATAGAGATTTTCTGCTAGGGTCTCTCTCTGTGTGTGTGTGTGTGTGTGTGTGTGTGTGTGTGTGTATACATGTGAACACAGAGGCTACAGAATAACTTTAAGGGTCATTCCTCAGGAGCCATCAGGGTTTTTGTTGGCCTGAAGCTCATTAAGTCAGCTAAACTAGCTGACTAGCAGGTTCCTGGGTTACAAATGGGTGTCACCACACCTGGTTCCGGTTCCGGTTCCGGTTCTTCCTCTTCCTCTTCTTCTTCTTCTTCTTCTTCTTCTTCTTCTTCTTCTTCTTCTTCTCTTCTCTTCTCTTCTTTTCCTTTTCTTCCTTCTCCTTTTCTTCTTCCTCTTTCTCCTCCCTCTCCTTTTTCTTGTTCCTCTTCTTCCTTCTTCTGTCTTCCTCTTCCTCCTTCTTTCTTCTTCTTCATCTTAGCTGTCATCTTCATCATTTTCTAACTTGAATTCTGTAGACTGAACTCAAGTCCTCACGTTTACACATTACTGTCTGAGCCATTTCACTAGCTCCATGTTATCTTAGTTTTTAACTGGCCCTTTAAAGATAAGAAGAAAGGACATGGATAAGTAATAAAAAGTCTTTCTTTTCCTGCGGGTGATAGCTTATGATTATTCTGCCTATGGTTGGGACCCAAGTTGTTGAACACTTGCTGAGCTGAATGCCCATCCTTTCTTCTCAGCTGGTACCCTTTGGCAGCATACACATGGCTAATTCACATCTTTAACCTACTTGGTTTCCCATGTTGGGTTATTCCTGCGTGTTCAGCCCCTGAGTGGATGACATGCCTGGGAAAACTGGACAAGTTAGGATCTAGCTCAGCCGGTCACCAGAGCGAGTTGCTCTCACGGTGTAGCAAGCTGCCACACTCAGTGTCTCTGTAGGCTGCGGCCTCCTAGGTCACAGGGTTTTTTGCAGCAGCTCCACTGTTTCCCTTTGCCCCTGACCATCTGTGGCCACTTGTGTGAGGCTATTGCTGGATCAGGTTAGAGATGGTGGGAAAGAGCACAGAGCAGAGACAGACTTGGGATGACAGCGGAGTGCTGTGTGAGGCTTCTACACAGTCTTCCGCTGTTCCCATCACTTGGATCTTCCTTTCACGAGGCAATACTCAAAGGTGACTCCATTAGACTGAATTTTAATTAAGATCCCCCACCCACACACATACTCCTAATTAGTTTTCAGATGAATTTGTCATTAACAACTTTGTCAATAACCCATCCACATTTTGTTTCAGACTTTGGTAAGATGCTAGCTCGAGAAATTTCTTAAAATAATCCAGATTTTAAAATTGCCACCACAAGCTCCTTTTCTTTTTCCTCTGTAACTAAAAGCCCTCTTTCTCTTTAAAGGTAAATAGTGTCTAATTTGTAAAATGTTTTAAGATACAAAAACATAATTTTAAATAGCTTTAATACCTTGAAGGAGGAAACATGTGCTTTAAACCTAAATGCCGTCAGTCCATGGAGCATGTAAGACAAAGCCTTCTGGTAGTGGCATGCCTATGATGGGTGCCAGCCCTCTCAGAAGAAGAGAGTCCCCTGGTCACGCTACTCTGTGACACAGTGTGTAGTGTAGAGCTTGCATTTACATTTAACTGAATCTTGTGTATTCGAGTGTGGCAAGTTGTTGGCTTCAAATGTGTCCATATCTAAATGTAAGCAGATAACAGGAGAGAGCTGTGTGGCCTTACACAGGAATGCCGCTTGCGGGGCCACACATGCACATAGAGATAGAAGGAGACTGGATACTGTGGTCTGTACCTTTTGACAACTCGACAGCATAAGTGATGTATTGAGGGGCTGGTATATTCATAAGCTATGGGCAGTTTCTGCTTTTAATTACAATTAAATGTGTAACTATTCTGAATCAAATATTACAAGATTCCCAAGTGCTTCTGTGGAATTGTGATGCCAGGAAACTGTACTGAATCTCAGAATTTCATGCCCAGCAGGCCTGGCATCCCAGCTACTCACTTATTCTGGCAGCAGTAAGTTTTTTTGTGGTCCCCTGTCTACAGGTTCTTGTCTTCCCTTGGATTGCTTCTAACTGATTCTAAGAGTGAGATGCTGACAGTTCAGCTTGGCTCAAGGTCTCTCATTGTTCTGTGGTTCCCCATCCTACACCAAACAAAATCTCTAATTCCCTTTCTTTTTTGTTTTGATCACTGGCATTTGCTTTCTCTTTGTCCTAAATAACTTTCCGTGCATCTCTTCAAATCTAAGGTCAAGACTTTGCAAGGGACCATCAATATGAGTCTTATATATTCATGATGGTCCTCTATCGCAGATTCGTAATTACTCACATTATTTAAATATACACATATATACATGTAATACCAATAATTGTGAACAAAGTACAAAAAGGAATATTTAATGACCCATTACTCATTGTATTGGGTGGTAAAGCAATTTTAAAATGGTTCTATTTTTTTATGAAAAAAAAAATATGTAGCACAAAAAGATAAATACTGAAAACAACCACAAAAATGCTACTGGTGTGTGCGACTGGAGATGCGGTTTACTTATGTACTGATATTTGATGAGGCTGGTCAGAAAATGTATTTAGCTTTTATAACAAGCACAGGTCAAAAAATGCAGCTGAGCTCAGGGTACTTTACTTCATCCTCGAGTAAAATGTTGCAACTCTGAGCTCTTTCAATTAGCTCTCAAAATTACTTATATATCTAGGTATTTCAAAGAACCTGTAACGTGTGTGAGGGACTGAGGTCCTGCACAATGTGTTTGTGACTGCTGTGTCATGATGTGCACAGCATAATTCACAAAGAAAGGTACCATTGTTTCTGGTGAATAGATCATATCCAGGAAATGACCTCTTGGTCTGTGCTGTCACTGTGGAGTCCTCATATCTTGCTTTGTGATTTGTTTCTCCGCATATGCTCTTGCCAGCAGGAAGAGGATATATTTGGGACCTGCTGAAACCATTTTTAAAGTGTGGATTAGCCAATTTTCCTTGACACTCCTTCCCTAATCTAGTATGAAGTGGAATTTAACAGTAGGAATGGAGGAATTTACTTGGAAATATCAAAATAAAAGGGGGGAATTGTTTGGTTATACAGTAGACTCTAAAGGGGCAAAGGAAAGGATTGAAGAACATTGTGAAACATGCATGTTTTTAAGTGATATGTGATACTAGGATGTGCAACAGCTGTGTTGTTGTTGTTGGTTTTTTTTTTTTTTTTTTCTGCCAACCTTCTTGGTTTGATTGATTTTTCTCTCTGACAGCTCACTGTGCTGATAAATGTGTCCATGGCCGCTGCATTGCTCCAAACACCTGTCAGTGTGAGCCTGGCTGGGGTGGGACCAACTGCTCCAGTGGTAAGTTCCCACCTGCTCTTGTCTGTCTCTGAGTGTTGTTGTATGGGCCCCTTGTCTGTGGATTACTCTGAGCCAAAGTTCCCGTTTTCATCCCAAGCAGAGGGTGGTATGGATTGCGAATCTAACTCATGCATACAGTTTCTCTGAAATTTATGTGTGTATCACAGAGAGCACTGCTTTTAAGAGAGCAGAACTAGAAGTTCTCCAGAAGGAGAGCTGGGAAATCTGCAGCTTACACCTCTGTCAGGATCAAAGTAGGAGCCTGAGTTTAGTGTCCTCGCTGAAGGAAGGCCATTGTGGCAGCATAGCTCTGGTGGTCTAACTTCTGTTTTTAAGTTGATTTAGGCAAGCTACTTTCTTGGTGACTAAAATGTGCCACATGTTGAATTTAATTCAGAAATCAAATGGTATGGTGTGAACATATCCATTTGCTTCTGAATTCTGAGATGAAAAAGCAATGAGCACATTCTAGATGACTTTGGAAAAGATGGATCTGCTGTAAGCAAAACTCTGTGGACATTTTGATGCTTGTTTAATAGAACCACAACACACTGTATGACTGTCTTCATTATGTCAGAGATACAATTAAAATGATGATTTCTAGGTTTTAAGAGTGCTGCACTCAAGGACCCCATCTCCAGGATCATGAAGCTGGGATGATGGAGTGTCATAGAATACAGTTCCGTTCGTAAATTTTGTGGCTGAAATTTCAGTGTTCTGATAACTTGTTGCAGCATGCATAATTGTGCACAATTTCTTTATGACCTTAAAAATATGAGAGGAAATGGAAATCCAATACTATATTGTAATAAATAAGTCTTTAAACTCATACAAGAGGAATAATTGTTTTCCAAAATCGAGCCAGTTCCTCTGACAGTCCAAAGGAACTTCATTGCTACCAACTACATTTTTGAAACTCATCTGAAGGAATTCTAATTTCCCCAGATAAGCTGGCTTCTGAGACTTTCTTTGGAGTTGGGGAGATTCTTTTTTATTTTGCTAAGAACGCTTTTAGGCTTAGGCTGTCCTGCCTGACCCTGAACCACATCTCTAAGGGAAGCCTTTGTGCTATCTGTGCACAGAACACTCAGTGTGAAGAGCCTCTTTGTTGTAAATTTGATTGGGTGTGTGGGATGTGTGTGTGTTTGTGTGTGGGGGGAGTGTGAGGCTTTATGTAAATGTGTGTGAGTGTGTGAGTATGAGAGAGCGAGGGCATATGTGAATGTTTGTGAGTCTGCTCCTGATAGGTGCCTCTATTCCAGTGGGTAACTGTCTCAGAGTTTTGTTTCCCTTTTCTTGGAGAGCAGGGAGTGGGGGTGAGCATTCTGTTCACGTGTTATTGAGGAAGAATTTGTCTGTGTCTTGTGTCCATTTTCCTGGCTCACTGACCCCAAATATGACACTGCTTTCATTAACTTTTCCAACTTTAAAGCCAGTTGAACCTACACATTTTGAAGAAAAAATATTATTGTAAAGAATGAATATATTCTTTATTTGAAAAATAGGTTTCTTACTCATTTCAGGGCAGAGGCTGTGGAATGATTTCAGCTGTATTCATACTTTGTGTCCTAAAAATTGCAAAGTACCTGAAGCTAAGGGCTCACACTGAAGGGCATTTGTGTACAAAGCAAGAACCTATAAGGATATTAGACTCTTTAGAGCTGATCTGGGCTTTTGAGAAAGTAAACCATTACTATCTATGCTAGAGTTTTCTGACTTCAAAGAAAAATCCAAAATTCTTCAATGAAGATTCCAAAATTCTGACATCAGACGTTCTAACAACAATAGAATACGATAGTTAAGCATTTTTTTTTAAGCTTATTCTCTATAGGACATGTTTGGACTTTGTAAAAAATAAAACTGTAAGTAAACATGAGCAGGTATCTGAAGCCTTTAAAAATGTTCCAAGAATGGCTGCATTGTCCTCCCCTGTGGCCTGGCAAGGCTGCTCCCTCCTTAGGGGGAAATGATCAAAGAACCAGCCAGTGAGTTCATGTCAGAGACAGTCCTTGTTCCCCTTTCTAGGATACCCACTTGTATACTGAGCTGCCATGAGCTACATCCGTGCAGGGATTCTAGGTTATCTCCATGCATGGTCCTTGGTTGGAGTATCAGTCTCAGAAAAGATCCCTGTGCCCAGATTTTTTTGGTTCTGTTGCTCTCCACATAGAGTTCTTGTCCCTTCCAGGTCTTACTCTCCCCCCTCCCCCTTATTTCATTAGATTTCCTGCACTCTGCACAAAGTTTGGTTAAAGGGGGAGAAGGACCTCCCCTATCAGTGGTCTTGGAGAGGGGCATGGGAGGAGATGAGGGAGGGAGGCTGGGATTGGGAGGGAATGAGGGAGGGGACTACAGCTGAGATAGAAAGTGAATAAACTGTAATTAATATAAAGATAAAAATTTTAAAAAGGATAGTTTAATTTTAAAGTGAGGCTAAATAGCTGAGACTAGCAAATAAAAGACAGAATGCAAAAAAAGCCAACAAACAAACAAACAAACAAGCAAACAAACAAAAAAACAATGCTCCAAGAATAACATTCCTGATATTTTTTTAAACTTGCCATGACAGAGGGCGGGAATTTGGTTCTCAGAACCCATCTCACAACTACCTGTAAAGACAGCTCCAGGGGATCTGATGCCCTCTTGTGGCTTCTATGGATACCTGCACCCAAGTGCACAAACCCAGACATGCATGAATGCATGTGCTCAAAATTAAAAATAAATATTTAAAATAACCTGAGCTGCACACGAGGCCAAATATGCTACCTGGGTTTCATCTCAGGAATCTTTTTTTGTTTAGTCTTGGACAGATAATTCTGGAAACAGAATGTGTGCACTAGTCTCCCAGAGTTAAACAAATTTCCAAAGTTTCCCATTTTCCCTTCACTCTGGCCATTGCTGTATTTACATGCTGTGCTGTGTTGGATCCATACCGTGATCTCCTGAATGATTAGGCTGACATTTTGTAGCAGTTAAGGTCCGACCAGAAGGCAGAAACCATCACAATTATTTTTAGTGATATAAAGGAAAGTTGCAAAGATGCTTCAAAGATTTCTCATGTGTGCACTCACAGAATCCTCTCTCCCGAACCTCTTAAATACCCGATGAGTTCAGCAGGACTGAGAAACAGTCCTGACATTAACATGGTGGTATTAAGCAAGTCCCAGGGGTCTCCCTGTCAGTCTCCTTGTCTTTCTATGTGTCAGAGATACAGCAAAGATAGCAGGTGTGTGAGAGTGATAGATTTTGTCCTCTTTCTGCTTTAGATTTCTTTGGTGCCATGCTGCAGTTTGTTGTTCATGTCTCCCCATGTTCTTCTGTCTGCAGATGTCTTGGTCTTTCCTTGTTTGTGTAGAGGAGGGCAACAGAATCCCATAGAGTAGGTGGTCTCTAATCTATGTTGTTAATGTTTTGTCAGACTTAGACTTCAGAGTCAGTACACTATTCTTACATCATCAGGAAGTCACAGGATGTCATTCAAGATGCTATCACTTTTTTTGTTGTTTTTGTTTCTCCACGTGGTCATCTTTTCTTCCTCTGTATTACCTTGGAAGCAGGTCCCTAATCCTAGCCTCCCCTGATGGGTAAGGGCAACACTAAGATCCATGTAGGAGATCTTACCTAATTATTTCTTTTCCTACTAATACTGTAGCCAAATCTATCTTTTAGATATAGCCCATCCTTTTGATATTTGAGCATTTCCTTACTTTCTGGTACTATAAAATACTCCAGACCTATCTTTTGTTCTTCCTTTCTTAGCCCTTGAATGGAGAATTTCTTAAAGGTGACCTGGTTTACTCTAGTGGAGAATGATATTTAGAAGACACGATCTGGGTGCTAGGAGTGCTTTTTGCTCCTGGGACATAGAGTGAACTGAAAGGAGAAAGTTTAATAAAAATGTAAAAAGAATTAATGACTATAACAGGTGATTGGGATGATGGGGGATTGAGTATAGGCAAGGGGAACTATAAAGACCATAGAAATGCCTGGTAACAGCCACTACCCCTCAGACTGAGAAAAAAGTCCAGAAAAGAAATCACAGAGCTGTGTGTTCTAGACCTTGAAGGAGAGGCACAGCCCCAGCTCATGGAGTGGAAAAGGGAAAGTGATGGCAGTACTATTCTGGCAGAGCTTTCTAGAAATCTGCCCATAGTTCACTCAAGAAATGTGAACTAAATAGTGTTTTTGTTTGTTTGTTTGTTTTTGTTTTTTGTTTTTCAAGACAGGATTTCTCTGTGTAGCTCTGGCTGTCCTAGAACTTACTGTGTAAACCAGGCTAGCCTCCAATTCTCAAAGATCCTCCTGCCTCTGCCTCCCTAGGATTAAAGGCATGTGCCACCACGGCCCATTGTTTTAGTTACCAAAAAGAGGGAGTTTTCGCCACTGGCTGTGGTCAGTGAGTGCCCTGCAGGCTCTGGGAGCTGCCAGTGCTACAGGAGCAGAGGAGCCACAGGGAGGTCAGGGGTCAGCTGAGCTAACACCTCTGCAGTGTCTCACTGGTGCCCTCTACTGAAAATGCTTAACATTCAACCAGAGGGCAGAGGGAAAGGTTTTTTTGTGGAATAGGGATACACTTTAAATGGTGAGGCAATGCATTGGCAAACTCTTGGGTTCTACAGCTACTGTATTTGCTCCCCTTCATACTTGAATTTCTCTCCAGCCACAAAGCCATTCTGTCTTCCCTCCTGACTTGACAATGTCACCCATTTCACAAGAATGTTCACACTTTTTTCTCCAAATAAGGAGGATGTTGTATCCATTGTTCCTTATTCCATACCTCCCCAAAGTAAGCCACAGCTCTGCTGAGTATCCCCCGCAAAATACAACAGTTAACTTGTAGCACTTTCTATCAAAGATAAAATAATAACGGACCAGAAAAAAAGGTAACTTGAAAATAAACACGTGAGTAGGGTTTCAGCAAACAGAAAAATACTGAAAGCTTCTAGATACCTTTTCTCCACAATTGGCCACACAGTCTCAGTCATAATGTCCTCCTTTTCCCCTTCTTTATTTCCATCTCTCTCAACCAAACCTCAGCTGCTTGAGGCTTGAAACCTGGAGGAAAAACTCAATGCTCCATTGCTGAAAGGTTTGTGTTACCTTTTGTCCCCAGTGTGTGGTTGCTGTCATTTTCTACCACCCTTTACCACTGGACAGGAGGTACCCTCTCCCCATTACCTGGGAGACTGCCCTGCAGGTTCTGTGTATAGGAGCAATCCAGTTTCCCTTTGATAATTAGGACTGGGGGTAACGAGAAATGAAAAACTATTACACTCAGCTATCTTTTTTTTTTCTTCCCCAAAGACAAAAGAGACTAAGAGGTTAACATTTTCTGATGCGAGGTTTCTACATCTTGGCTTCCGGTTCGATGGGACTGTTTGTCCTGTCAGTGGCAGTCTGTGTGCCCTGCGCCCAATAGAGCCCCTGTAAAAACAACAGGCGAGTCAGAGGACTGTACAACGTTAGTTTCCTCAGAACGAAATTGTGATTAATTTGACTTGGCTCTGACATACTGCTTCTTTTAGAACTTGATTAAAATGGTTTTTTTTGAAAAAGCCCACACATATTTCTCTTTTATTGGCATTTAAATGTTCACTCCCTGCCTATATGACTGAGTGACACTAATCCATTTTACCTGCCTCTACCTTCCTTCTCTGCTTTCCTTCCTCCATCAATCTACGTGTCTAGGCATCAGTTCTCTGTTCCTCTGTCCCTTCCATTGGTGATGTAATTCTGGAGGGGGAGGGTCTAGGTTTTATTAACATGTTAATCTCCATTGTACTTGGCATGCGGCTGAAATTATGAGACTGAATAAATTATATGATTCTAAGAAGGTCATTCATGCGTTCATTTGGAGGACTTATTCCGAATGATTACAGTGTGCAGAGTGTTGTACTGGATGCTGGGGAAACAGATGACGAATGGTTACTGATCTCACAGATAGAGCTTGGGAGAAATGTAAAACAATGGACCCAGGAAAGCTCACTGCGGCTGGGTATGGCAGGGCGGATACTGACAGGACAGGAAGGGTTGTGCCAGGCAGAGAGCAGATTGCACAGAGTATAAAAGCATTGCTGGGGATAGACTACTCTTCCAGAGACTTCTCTGAGATGCCATAGAAAAGGGGTGAAGAAACAAGGAAGCAATGGTAAGGCCAAGAAAAGGCTTTGTTGACTTTCTCAGGGCCTCTGAGGCTGGGGACTCAGTTGAGAAAGGTGATCAGGTAGTTGGGGGAAGATGATTCGAGATGGCAGTTAGGGCTGGTACAGGATCCCAGCTTTGATGGAGCATAAGCAATGTGTGCTTCATGTTCTCAAGAGAACAAGGAAGGAGGATGTGGCTGGAGCAGGTACAGACAGGTCTGTAGGTATCAGGGGTAGACAGTTGGAAGGAGGACTGAAGAAGTTTGCTTTCCACGGCCTCGCTCTTCTGTTCTTGTTTCCTCTTTTAAACAGAATGGAGAGGAGGCACACTGGTACCATGGAGGAGAGCAGAGTCACACTGATGATGCTAATGACACTGATGATGACATTGGTAGCCTAACTCATCTTTGTGCTCCTCAAACTTCATTGCAAAAGTACAGGAATGAACTCATTTAGTGCTGACCCTTAACACTGAGGTGGTCAAAAGTACAGGTCCTAGTTTGTGGAGAAGGAAATGTGTGTGTGTGTGTGTGTGTGTACCTGTGATTACATATGCCAGGAGAGTCCAGAAAAGGACACTGGCTTCTTTGTAGCTGGAGTTACAGGTAGTTCTGGGCTCTCTCTTCAAGCCCCCAGTGAGTATATCATGTAGTTCCTGAAGCCTTTCTTCCTTTCCTTTTCATTTGCTATGAGGAGGAAATAGCCACACATTAGTTATCTGAACCTATGGAATCCTCTTTAGAATTTTTAAACAACCGTTGAAGAATTTATTTGCCACGAGGTACAAATGGAAGTCCCAAATGAGCCAACAGCCAGCAAATAGATACAAAAGCTTGTCCCTCAAGCTCCTTATTTTTGAGATTAGAACCAAACAGAGGCAAAGCTGGAAATTAATTTTGGTTCGGAAAACTCGTAAGGGTTTTTGTTTAGTCACTAATGGCATTTCTGGTATTTGTAAATAGAGAAAATAGGCCTCAGAGGCAAGGCTGGCTTCAGCATTTCCAGGTGCAGTGTGAGGAACACTAAGGACCTTTAGAATTAAGCAGGCTTGCTGTGCAGCAGGGAGCAGTAAGATTGCCTGCAGGGTATCTGAATAGAGGTAGCTGTCTGAGAGATATTACAAGCCAGAAATTGTAAGGCACACAAAGCTGACACACTCCCTAGCAAAGCCTGTGGTATAGATCTATTACCCAGACACAATAGTGGGATCGATGCAGTCTGAGGAGAGGAGGCCCGAGAGCTGGCTCCCCATAGCCGGCAGCTAACACGCTTGGTCAGCGCTGTCAGAATCACTTTAGCAATCAGTTTGATGGAACAGCCAGAGCATGAGCTCATTGGGTTCACTGGTGGGAGGTGAGGGCGGGGGGGGGGGCAGGTGCTGAAGAGAGGTGGGAAGGGAGGAATGGTCCGTCAGAACCACCTGAAGGCAGCTCATGGATGGACTGTCTGAGTCACACTCAGAAGCTACTAATTCTGTCTTTCTAAAGGAGACTGTACCTGGGCAGGGAGGCTTATGGAAGAGAGGGGGGACGGGGAGATAGAAGGACTGGAGGGGACAGGAGCTCCACAAGGGGACCAACAGAGCCAAAAGATCTGTGCCCAGGGAGGGGCGGGCAGAGGACTGATGCACCAACCAAGGACCATACATAGAGAGAACCTAGGCCCTCTGCTTAGATGTAGTCAATAGGCAGCTCAGTCTCCATGTGGGAGAAGGGGCTGCCTCTGACAGAGACTCTGTTGCCTGCTCTTTGATTACTTCCTCCTGGTGGTGTGGCCTTGCCCGGAGAAAGAGGATGCAGGCAGTCCTGATGAGACTTGATAGGCTGGGGTCAGTCAGTAGGGGAGGAGGGTTTCCCCTTTGTGCGGACTAGGGGAGGGGGAGGGGGAAGAGGGGGGACCAGGAAGAGACAAGAGAGGGGGCTACAATCAGGATGTAAAGTGGATAGTTAACTTAAATTAAAATAAATTTAAAATAAAAAAGGAGCCCATACCGGGACTGAGAATCAGCACCAGAGCTCTCTTGGTCCCACACCAGGTCTTTTCCTTCCTTTGTGTTCTGGGTGTTACTTCCTTAATGCTTAAGCTAGAGCAAAGTTACCTATCTACTCCATAGTCACATGAGGAATGAACAATGAAGATATGCACAATCTTCAGCACTGTGCTTGGCATCACCGTAAAGGCAAGGCAAAGATGCTCACAGTGCTTTCACGACAGTCATCGCTTTCATCCACATGTCGTCGGAGGACTGTCAACAGATGGACCAACCCCTTCTCACAGCCCATCTGCAGGCCATGGCCTTCTTTAGCAGGATTCTCCTGTCAAGCCAGGACCTTCCCAAGACAGAGGCCCTAGAGTGGTGCATATGTATATATGTGTATATATATATATATTTAATTTATTGTCTTGTTCGTTTGTTTGTATTGTATTATTTACAACCTCTGATAAAGGTCATCTGTACAGGAGGAATGCACATCTGGTTTGTCCCAGCTGGGACACAGTAAGACCACTACAGATTACGTTATTTGTGCTGAGATCCTGTGCAGTTGGCGGGAAGACAGGCTGGGCTATCGTGCTGTTTAACTCAGCTCCACACGATTTATTAATTTGTTTTACAGACTTTGTGCAATAGCTATTTACCAACAAATCTTGTTGGCTTAGCTCCAAAATCTAACGTTTGTTCTCCATTTCTGCTGTAGTTCACCGTCATTCAATACATCATCCTCTCTTCCTGGGTGGCTGGAGTAGTGTCCTTGCTGACGCCTACACTACTCCCTTTAGGCTTATTGTGGTCTCTGTCTTGAGATCACAATGACCTTGTAAAACTGCTTCCAAGCAGGCTCCTACCATCACCAAATCCTGTGCTTCTGGGTGTAATTCAAATACATTCCCTGATCCACTGAGCCTTCATGATCTACCTAATTCTCCAACTCCTCATCCATATATACCCTCCAAGGTCCCACCTCACTCAGCCCTCCCTCCCAGCTCTGGAACACACTGGTCTCCTCTTTGCTTTTGTCTTTGCTGTTGTCTCAGTCTGGAAAACTCTGCCTGGGGCCTTTCACAGCTGACCTCCATATTCAAAGAGCATCTCTTAATGCTATCACATTTCCTTTTCAACCTTTAAAAAAAATAGTGCTTCCTGAAAACATCTGCTTTGTTTACTTGTTTGTAGTTGTTTGGGCTGTGTTTCCCTCTAGGATGTAAGCCCCATAAAAAACACAGGTTTAGAAAAACAAAAACAAAAACAAAAAACCAAGAGTACTTTTTTTTTTTTTTTTTTTTGTCTGTTTAACTCACTGTTGTCTAGCTTCTGGGCATGCTGTAATGTTCAGTAAATATTTGTAGATGGAAGGAATGGAGACATAATGTGCCAGGAGCAGTAATGGCTATAAACCTGAGAGGTTAGAGGTAGTAAATATTTTGAGTCTACACTATGAACCAAAGGTTCAGACAAGGAAAACAACTAGCTGTGATTATCAGTCCTTGGCTCTAGGGCACAAGGACTTGACTTGTTCCCCAGTGGGTCTAGTAGAACAGACAAGGCATCTTCAGGAGTCAAGAAAGAAATGGCCAAAGAAACGGCAATGTCTCCCAGAGACAGAACATGGCCTAGAGTTATTCATTATGTTGCCAGAGAGAATGCTGACTCCCAAGCCTTCAGGATTCACTGTGGTTGGCTGCAGTGTTGATTCTTTCACCCTCAGAGACTTAGCAAAGGATTCCGCCTATAAACTGATAGCTGAAATCAAACTGGAGAAATCAGTCAAGGTATACCGGGTTTGCATATCTGGGAGTTCTTTCTTCTCCACAGAGAGATGACTATGCCTTGATGCCCTGTAAGCACCAGGGATTTCTGAGGAGGGTATGTGACTTCCGAGGGATGGGCTAAGAAAACTCGCTAAGTCAGCCATTATGTGAACAGAGACTGTGTAATAATTCCCCTCTCCTAGATTTCTGCATGTTCTTCCTCATGGGAAAGATTCTATCAGGTGATAGAATTTAACTGTTAATATGTATCCAAATCGAGTATAAATAGCACAAAGAAATTCAGACTACAAATTATTCCAAAGCACAGAGCAATGAATAGAATTTCATTAACCTTTTTAGACTCTCATTTTATCAAATAAATAGCAGGAAGTGTACCATAGTCCAGTTTTATTATTTTTAAACAGTCAGATAGTGAGCAGGAGTATTAGTTCACAAATCTTTGTAATTTTCTTCATTTAAACATATAAGGAGCATTTTCTGACCATAGTAATGTGGTTGCTGCCTGCTCTGCTTTGAGTGAAGTAATGATATAGGCTGTGAGTTTGCTTGTTGCCTCCTCCTATTGTCTAGGCCAAAGCTGATTCAGATAGATACACATATTTTCACACACTTTCTGTCAGCTGATTGAGATTATGTGTTCTGAATTATTTTAGTAGATTTCCTGACTAAAACAGTATCTTGTTTGTGACTATGTCAAATAGCTGTTCTTTAAATACTCAAAAAAGGTCTGAAAGCAAAAGTTAAAAAGTAATGGCTTCTTTCTTTTTTGATCTTTTGATTTGTGGAAAACCTAGTTACTTCCAGAATCTGAATGTTTGTGACTGTGCCAGGAACAAATTAGAGACACTTAAGATGGGTAAAACTAATGAAGGTAGGAAATAACAAAATGAGAATATTTATCTTACTAGAATATTCTAGTAGGTTATGTAATAGATCTTATAAAAACATAGTTCTTGGCTGATAGCCAAATAGCTTCAGCTTAAGAGCATGTGGAACTGAATAGCATCACCATTCAGTGTTGCTGCATAAAACTAATGAAGGCAACATGAAAGAGTACCTGAGGCCCACCCCCAAAAGAGCATGAGTTTATAGCACATCCAACCCCTCCAATTTTTCCACACCCTGCATCCACATATACCTATATTCTTGAGATTTTTTTTGGCGCTGTGGATATAGTCATGGAGATATTTTCACACAGAGACACTAATATTTGTATTTATATGCATTAAATCTAATTTATACCCTTTCTGGTTTGTGATATGACATAATCCTACAATGAAGTTGTAAAACCACAGCCTAACCTTTAGCAAACATCTTAAGAGGAATGAAGATTCTTTTTCAGCCAGTGAGTAAAATTAGTGTGAGAGGCGCTGGGTGGCTACCATGCTGATGGCTGGAATTCGCCAGCCCTTGGAGAGGTTTTTGACATGTGAAGGGCACAGGGTTTAGTACTTACAGGGGACCTGGAAAATACATTTTGATTGTTCTTTTTCATGGACGAAGACGCTTTACAACGTTGCTTTATTTTTAAAGCCACTTGATGTTTTGAATGAGGATCTTTTCTTCTCCATTAACAAAAGGAACGATGCACCGCAGTCATGTTAGCCCGAAGCATGAGGAATGAAATCACAGGAAGATAAAAGCCTGGGATGGAGGAGGCTTCAGAAAAAAGGGAGTGTGTTTCAGCAAGAGCTATGCTGTGTTTTTCTCTCCTTTGAGACAGTGGGAAGTCATTTTGGTTTCTTCTGGAGCTGTGATTTCTTGCAAGTGACTTATTTGTACTTTGCCTCTGTGTTAGAAGATGGGAGTGGCGGTGAATCTCCTCCTCCATTAACTTCTCTTTCCGCCACACATTTCCTCATCTTTAAATGCATCCTCAGCCAATCCTCACGAAAAACAATTTAATCATGGTGCTGATCTGTGCGTTAAAAGATACTTGACATTTCCATGTTAAGGGTCCTTAGAGCCTCCTTACTTCAGGCAGTGTTCCTGGTGTGGCTGGTTATGTAGCACAAGCTGATGTCTTTCAGCAAGGTGAGCTGGAGCGCTAAGAGCATCTGAGTGTCTGGATGTTGCCTTTGCCCCTGCTGGCTCCCTCCCCCACATCATAAGAGTGTGGTAGACAAGCGTCTCCAAGGCCGTTGACCCATGCAATCCCACAATTAGATACCAAGGCTGTGTTGTGTTTTTCTATCCTTTGAGAGAATGGGAAATTATTTTGGTCTCTTCTAAAGCTGTAGCTCCTTAAAAGTGACTTATCTGTACTTTGTGTCTATGTTAGAAGATGGTGGGGACAGTTTATTTTTAATAATTTGTTATTTTAAGAATAATAATTTTAATAATAATTTATTATTATTTTAATAATTAAGATTTAAAAAATAATCCTGGTCCAAGGCTGAGAAGATAGGCTAGTTGGTAAAGTGCTCACCTTGCCAGCAGGAGGAATTAGATTCAATGCCCAGAATCCACATTAGAGGAGTCAAGCATGAAGGCATGTGGTTGTAATCCCAGAGCTAGAGAGGTAGAGACAGCTAGAGCCCAGAGTTCACCAAGAAGCCAGCTAGTCCACTTAATGACTTCCAGGACAATAAGAAACCCTGTTTCATAATGATAATAATGATGATGATGATGATGACAATGATGATGGTAGTGATGATAATGATAATAATAATGATGATGGTGATAATAATAATAAGGTAGTGTGGCACCTGAGAAATAATACCTACAGTATTATTTCCTCTGGCCTACACACACACACACACACACACACACACACACACACACACACACACACTCTCTCTCTCTCTCAGGTTGGTTCAGTTCATTTAGGGTTGTTGGATGTAAAACACACAGGACTGAATGCTTCTGCCAGAGTCTAATTCCCAACCTGCTTTCTAAGAGAAGTTCGCGAGGTCTGTTTCAGAGATTCTTCTGCAGTGTTGGATGGTCAACCAGGGTCACAGATAAATAAGCTAAGCCAAGTCGGTAGGATTGTCTGGTATCTGCTGATGTGATGAGGTTGTCTAGATTTTGTTTATGTTGACTTCTTTGTGTTGGGATGGGGATTGCCTGTGTCTTATGTTTGTGGACCCCATGTATGAGCCTACACTGGTGGACACACAATCACCAAGTAAGAAGTGTGTAAACCTCAGGTTTTTTTGTGTGTGTGTTTATTTTTTCACTCTTTCTTCTTTGTCAGTTTCATACATGCATATGAGTTTTAGTTATTACACGCCCATTGGTCCATCTCATTTTCATCTCTTTCACACTGAAAAACCCCTTTTCTCAGCAGGTCCTCCTCCTTTCACGTTTTTCTTTTGCATGTGATGCACGTTGTTTACTTAGAATTGCTTGTGATGTGGGGAGGAGTCATTGGAGAATGAGCAGCTTATCAGTGGCTGTGTCATTGAGGATAATGCGCCCCTTGCCCAACCATCTACTGCCAATAGTCCATGTACACCATGGATCTATAACAAGTCAGGTGCTGTGTAGGTTACCACAGTTCATTATGGATGCAGCAAAAGTGTCATGTCTAGAAAAAGCATCTTTTTTGCTGCATATCTTCCCTTCCTTTGGCTCTATATTCTTTCCACCCCCTCTTATGTGATGTCCTCTGAGCCTTTGGGGAAATGAAAAGATGTCGCATCTAGGTTCTGGTATCCCATCAGTCATGAGCCTCTGCATTAGCTTCTACCCACTTCAGTAAGATGCTTCTCTGATGAAGGCTGAGGACAGAATTAACCAATGGATATAAACATGAATGTTTCCAAGGCAGATTGACATCATGACTATTTAGCAAAACAATGGTAGTAGATCCTCTTCCCCTGTCGTGGGCTCTTGACCAGGTTTACAGTACCAGCTGTGCGATTTCTCTTGTGGAGTGGTAAACACAGTTTTTAACTAGCAGTTATAGAAAAGGTATGAGGTGGTGCTTGCTTTTTGTTATAGGCACGAGCATATTTCAGTCTTGCTTTTAGAGTTACCAGTTAATTTATGTTTGAAATTTACATTATGAGAATTAAGTTGACCTTTCTGGTGCGCATGATTCTTGCAAAACAATACAAAGCAGTGCAGGAGGCATGCTATTCCATCCTCATAGACAACTGGGGCTGCTGGCCTAGGGTACTGGCATCCCTGGGGTCAGGTGTTCCAGTCTGTGGGACCAAATAGCTGCTGCCAAAATCTGGGGTGTGTCGCATATAACAGAGAGTACCTTTTGTGTCATTAGTATGTTCTGCCATCCTCATTCTGTGAAAAAAAAAATTAGATGTAACAAAATTGGAAGACTTGCCCAAAGTCTTATAGCTAGGGCCCCAGGCATACTAATGTAAAATGGGTCTAGCCTCTCCATGTGCCAGCTGGTGATTGAAGACTTCTGCAAGAAGACAAACTTGATGGTAAACCTCACCTAAGGACAAATGATTTCATCTTGTCCTCCCTTTCCCCAGCATAAGAAATCCTAGGATCAGTCAATGCTACAACGTCCTTATTCCTTCTGCAGAAAGCCCTCTCAGCTTGGCATTTCCGTTTGACCCTAATTGCATTCTCTGATTGTCATTTTTCTACAAGAAGACAAGAGATTCACTGCAGAATCTCTATTTGCTCACAAAGACGTTTTCTAAAGCCTGCCTATTTTTTTTTAATATACGACAGACTGTGTACATAGTAGGATTGTTTTTATAAAAACCACTCCGATGTACCTGCTCCTGCTCTAAATCCCGAGAACCACCATTCTAGGCAAAAGCAAGTAGTATTTCTCAAGTGAAAACAGCTGCGAGATCTGTTTTGTGATTCCATTTAGAAAACATACAGATGTTTCAAATCAGCGCTGGTTTCACAACAGGTGCCCTCTGCTTATGTGGGGGGAAGCTTCAGAATCATTGGCTTGAGTTGAACTCTTGTTTGCAGTTCAGTGCTGAATGATTTGAGGTAAATTTCAGCCCGAGTCCACGACACCCAGGGAAGCACTGGGATAATTCTACCTATGTGATTGAGTTATTGAAATAAAAATGCCTTTGCGATGTCTCTCATAACACCAGTTTACCTGTTAAGAACTTAGAAATCCACCCACTTCCCCAACACTGCCATCTCTATCTCTCGGGCCTGAAACCTGAGTTCACAATTTGAGATAGCTTAGGGGAGAGTTATGTACCTACAATAGTTTTTAATGGCTTAATGGGTGGCTCAGCTTGAAAGCTGCAGTTCTGTGTATTCACAGCCATTTTCATTCATTTCCCAAGTAATTTTTGAATGTGGTCCACATGTGACGTGAGATGGAGACCAAGTTTTTAGGTGGTATACTCCTAAATATAAAGAGCAAAGTGTTTCCTAAAAATTGAGTATTAATTAGTTAGTGTACAAAATAATGGCTTTCCTCATGACATTTTCATGCACATAAAATTGTACTTTGCTCTTATTTTGTGTCCCCGGCATCTTCTTCCGTTTCTTTCCTTCCCATAGTTGATTTCCCTCCTCCTGAAAATAGAGGCCTCTTCTATTTCCATGGTGCACATGTCCATATTCCTTCACGTTGAGTTTTCCAGTTTCTTGTTTGTGTAAAATGGTTATCAACTTTAAGGTTACCTTCAAATTGACTATCTCCTGCATTTTATTTTCTTTGAGAAATATTCTACAGTCTCACTGTTGAGGCAGCTGTTTAGCTTTAGGGCCCCTGAATACTGAGTTGTTGCTTAACTCCCAAAGAATTTCTTAAATAGTGGCCTTCAGTGCTCTGCCCTACCACAGTAAAATTAAGTAAAATGCATCTAAAAATCACCATTTTTAATTTCACGGGCAAAATGGTCTCATGAAAAGTGCTCATAGCTTTGGGTGTACAGAAATTTCAGGTAGGTTTGAAAACTGATGTCCCAATTTACTATTTGAATATTTTTAGACATTTTATTTGAGTGCCCTAATGCTTTGATGTGCCAAATGCAATAAGGATACTGAGCTTAATGTGCTGGTAAAGTGTAAAACAAATAAAGTACATCTTAAAACACAGTGTATTATTGCTTGCTTTTCTCTTATTGCCAAGAAGATAGATACCTATTAGAAAGCGTAGGCAACCTAGTTAAGTCAAAAGAATACAGGAAAGACCAGGCAAATCTCAGGTCCTAGGTGTGTCCACTGGTGACTTGTCATTATGAAGTCCACTGTGTTCCCTAGCTCTCCTGCTCTCCTCTGCCTTCCATCTCCCAGATATTACATCCAGCCGAATGCTTCCACTGATAGTTTGCATTTTAAACTTAAATTAATGGCAGTTTCATCTAGTTCACTGCTAAAATTAGATCACATGATTTATACTGTTTTTAATCTACTTTTTATAATTATAATATGGCCAAGATTCTAGTTCATTAACTGTTCTTCATATCATTTTTAATTGTGCACAGTATTCTGAAGCATAATTATACCCATTTTTTTTCACCAGTCTCCTGTTACTGGAAAATTAGATTATTTCTATTTTTTTATTATTATTATAGTGAGTGCTGAGATAAATACTGTTATAATTTGGGAAGAGTAAAGCACAATGATTTAGGGCCCGGGTTCTGGAGATGAGTATTCTGTGTTCCATGCCTCGTGGCCTGTAACCATGAACAAGCCCCACCACCCCCAGATCTCAACTTGTTCATCCCATGAAATAGGGATAAGAGAGGTACTTATTCCTCAGACTCTCTGAGTTAATCCATCTCAAGTCTGTAGGGACTGTGGACATGGTTAGGTGTGCTTTGGTTTAGACCCTTCCAAAACTACGTGATCAAACATGGTGCTTGAGCTAAAGATAATTGGCCAAATTCTGCATCTGCTATGGAGCATCTCTGCTTCTTGTCATGACAAGGTCCACTTAACCCAGAAGTAGTAAGAATCTGAGGAGAAAGCGGCTTTTGCACTGTAAACTACACAACTCACTGGGGAATATTTAAGGGTAGATGTGCTAACAAACAAAGATGGTAAGAAAACTTAGAAAGGAAGTTGTATTTGAGTCCTACCCTCCACCCCGGGCTTCTGTGCTCTGTCCCTTCTCCGTGGTTGTCTGTCTGTGGACGTCTGTGTGCAGGCTTTGTCCCATCCTCAGCTCTTGTGGATACAGTGCTCAAACTGTGGGGTCTGTGTATCAGTGGCTTTGTAGGAAACTACAGCCCAAGGCAGGGAGGCTGTCACTTCAAAGCATGCCACATTGCTTAGACATAGCCAGGAAATTAACCATGTCGGCATGATGATATTCTTTGAAAGCCTGCAACTCTTCCCACCCCCACCCCCGCCAATAAATTCATTTCTATTATACTGGGGTGCATTAAAAATTTCCTCCCTGCCTTTTTTTTTTTCTTCTATTTTTGGTCAAATCCCAGGACGTTAGAGCTGGTGCCTGCCTGCTTTTCTGAGAAAATGTTCCCTGAGATGTAGGAAGGCTCATGGAGAGAAGAGATGGGCTCTGTTTCCTCAGTTCCTCTTCTTCATTTGATCACAATCATGGCTTCATAATGTACATTCCATGACGAATATGTGTTTAGCCCAACTCTTATTGCAGTTTCACAGTGGAAAATTGGCCCTACAATAATTCATAGGTTTCGAAAAATCCTTGTATATGCAACCGTGGTATCTTATCAAGGTAATTTTATAAGCTAAAATTGCCTTTTGTGTCTCCATCAACTCATTTTCCTTTGAGCATGAGAGGAGACATGTGCTTTTAAGTCAGTTACCTGAGGCTCCCACAACTTAGGGAAGCTACAGAGAGGATTTAGCAAAGGAGAAAACACAGACAAAATTCTAGAGAATCCATATGAGTATCTGAGTGGCAGCATGTGGTTCGCTAAAGAAGCGGGTCAAGAGCTGGGGAGATGGCTCAGTCAGGAAAGTAGTCAGTGTGAGAAGACAATTACAGCAGCTAATGCCTGTGTTCCTAAGCCTGGGCTCACAGACACAGGCGGCCTGGGGGCTCCCTGGCTGGTCTTGTCAATCCCTGTGCTCCAGGCCCACTGAGAGATCCCATCTCAAAAGCTAAGGTAGTGCAACAGAGAAAGATACCCATCCAAACATCTAACCCCTACATGCACATATATGTGTGCCCCACCCTACAGAACACAGATCAGGGGTGAGGTCAGCTTCATGCGCCAGGAATAAGGTCATTTCTAACAGGATAAGATCCAACTAGACCGACTGTTTTGGGATTAAGGCAGAGGAAAGGAGTTTGAAAAGGGGATGGTGGATTTGCCTTGGGTAGAATGAAGACTTCCTTCATGATTGATGATTATGAGACAGGAAACAAGTTACCCAGGACCGCAAAACTTACTTTGGAAGGCTTTAAAAGCAGGATGCTCTTGTCTCCACCTAAGGTAACGAAGAGCAGGCACCATGTAAGTGTAGTTTTAAAATGGTAAGGCTTTCGTGTAAAATTGTAAAAGTTACAGTTTTCAAAGTTCAGTGTCCTAAGCTACGAGCAACAAAAGAAAGAACTGATATGAGTAATAATTGGGTTTGAATCTCATTTTAGAGTTACCACCTAATCTTATTTTGTGAAAGAAGATTGTGTGCTTGTAGGTAATTGCTTTCCTCATCTGCTTTAAGTTCAATAATTCTCGCTCATTGTTTTTAATTCTGTTAAAGTGTGTTTATTAAAATACTAATGAGACCAAAGCCATGCTGATTAAAAATGGAATTATTCATTTAAACCTTTTGCTATTATGAAATCCATGGTAGATTATACGGTTGGAAGATGGTGCCTAGCTTCTGATGAGTTGTTTGCCAAGTGCTCAGAACTATTGTTTTCTTCACAATATTATTCCAGGTCTGTTGAACTTAACACTTTTTATTCATGAAGGCTATTCACCCCAAGAGCTCTCCTTGGGATGTGTACTCCCTGGTGACAGTTATGGTATCTAATAAATAAGTAAACACTGTGCCAAGGACACTGTGTTTGTGTTTCTCTTTCGTTTCAGGATGGTTGAGGTTGAGGTTCTTTCCCTTCACTGATGTCTACCTAACAGCCATCCTTCTTATTTAAAGCCACACCTGCGTACATCTTTAAATTTCTATTTTTTTTCCTTTTCTTTTATACTGTTTCTTGTGCCCATTATCTTTTTATTTATTGTCTGTTTTCAGTTTTAGGCTGGCCTTTTTAAAAAGGCCACTATTTTTATTCTGCCTTTTCTTTGGGAGGTCCCTGGGCTTACCCAGTGACATAAATTTTGACTGGTGTCTTGCAAATCCTGGTTGCGGGAGGGGAGCCGGATCTTTGGCAGCCTTCCTTCTGGTCCCCTCTTGCTTTCACTGTTACTGGCTGGGTTCAAGCACCTCCTACTGATCTCAGCTCTTCCTCCTGCTCTGTCTCTTTGCTTGTCCTTGTCAGTCTCTTGCTGCTTTTTTTTTTTTTAGTCACACCAAGGATGGCTCCATCTTTCCTTGCTTTATATCATTCAGCTGCAGTCCTTTGTACAAAAATGTGTCCAAGTCTCGGCAAGCATAAAAACCTCTGTACAAACTGCTCATTCCCAGCTTCCCTCCCAACCTCCTTTTCCTGCTGTTTCCTTTGTAACTTTCACTAGCCCATTCATTACCGTGGCCACATCAAACTCCATACTCTGGGTTTAGGAAGAGCGAAGCCATGTGGCTGGCAAATATGGTAATGCTTCAGCAGCGGCACGATGCCATGAATGGTGCCTGGTTGATGCCAGGTATCTGAGTACCTGCTTGTAGAATGCAGCTGCTGGTGCTGGAGCCTGGGTGCTCAGCTTAAGAACAGTGATGAGGCTGGGGATGTAAGTTAGTTGGCAGGGTACTTGCTTAGCATTTGGGAAGCTCTGAGTTCAAGCCCCATCTGGTGTGGTGGCTCACACCTGAAATCTCGGCACTCAGAAGGTGGAGTCAGGAGGATTAGAAGTTCAAGAACATTCTCTGTTCCAGAGCTAGTTTGAGACCACCCTGGGATACAAGAAACTTTATCTAAAAACAAAAGCACACAAACAAGATAACGGTAGTGATTTCATGATGCAGGCTCAGGGTTCTGACAAAGGGGAGCAGAGTTAAGAATGGTCCAGAGCCACCCTCACACTCCGATGCCCTCCTGTTTTCCTCATCCTAGCTTGTGATGGTGATCACTGGGGTCCCCACTGCAGCAGCCGGTGCCAGTGCAAAAACAAAGCTTTGTGCAACCCCATCACCGGAGCGTGCCACTGCGCTGCGGGCTACCGGGGATGGCGCTGTGAAGACCGTTGTGAACAGGGTACCTATGGTAATGACTGTCACCAAAGATGCCAATGTCAGAATGGAGCGACCTGTGACCACATCACTGGGGAATGCCGTTGTTCACCGGGATACACGGGAGCCTTGTAAGTTGATGCGCAGATACTGCGTGCCTCAATTTCTCTTGCTGCCTCAATTGTCGGGTCTAGGGTCCAGGCACTTCACAGATGGAGGGACCAGCTGTGATGGCCACTAGGACCTCCTATTGCTTGTGTTTGGAAAGCCAGAGCTCTGCCAGGGTGTGAGGTCCAGCCCCCAGGCTCAATGGATAGTGTGCTGACGAGGATATTTGGAATTATCATGGCAGGTGTGGGTTTCTGATGAAAATCTCCCACAATTCCATCACTGTCTTGGAATAATGAATAGTGGTCCAGGTGGTTTTGCTTTTGTGGCAATTAGCTGGATATATCTGGATGGATCGAGAGCCTGAGAAAGACTAAAATGTTTGCACAAAATGAAAGACAATGTAAAAGATTTTGTGCTCATGGTTACACATTTCTGTATGAACATAAAAGTGCACATATCACATCTGTGAGGACAAATTCCACACAGAGTTTATTATCATTATTATTATTATTGAAGAACACTGAAGTAACTCCTTAATCTCCATGACTTTATTTCGGGAAGGGCATTCTTTGGTTTGCTTCTGTTAACAGAATTTATAAAAGGCAGAATTTGGCAAGAAAGTAAGAGATAGAAAATTCTTGTTCCCTTATTGGGAAAATTATGCTCATAAATCACAGAACTAGTAGTTGGGGATATGTAGCTGATTAGGTAAATATGTCCTGCTGACAGTGCTAATGTCTGTAAAGTAGAATCAAAGAAAAAGAAAACGCACTAGCCTAGAAAGACTTGGTTTTCAGAAGAATAGATGATTGTCTCAAACTGTTTAATTGTTAATATTGCTTTTATGGGTTTTCATCAAGGCCAGCATTAAACAGGGCTGTGAAAAACTTGGAGGTGTTTCATTAGAGCTGGAACAAGGAGGGCTTAGTGGGAAAGGTCTAAAGACAGTAGGGTTAAAGAAATGAGGGTTTCCCATTTAGAAGAGAACGCTGAAACCTGGCTGTGAATAAGCACACAAAGGGAGTATGCGAACATGTAGATCTTTCATGTTAGAACAAACTTCCAAAGGGACGGTAGATTTCACTCCAGATCAAGAGCTTTGTCAGACTTCCACAGAAAGCTTCTGCCACCAGTGTGTGGACCCATTTCTTCCTGGAGCTCTCAAACAGGAGATATTTTCCCCCTTTTGGAAGCACCCCCAAACAAGAGCCAGGTGGACGGCTTAGTGGGGGCTCATGCTGGGCCAAATCAAAGGGTCTGAGTTTGGATCTCTAATGCCCACATAAAAAGCTGTGTGGTCTTTGGTGCCTGTAACCATAGCACTGGGAATCAAGAGGAGAGAAGGGGCAGAGGATGCCTGCAGCTTGCTGGACACTAGATAAGTTATTGTCAGTGAGTGCCAAGTACAGTCAGAGAGCCTGTCTAAAGCAATGAAGTGGAGACTGGAATGTCAATCATCCTTTGGTCTCCACATACATGCATTTGGGCAAACACACATGAGAGAGAATGAGAGAGAGAGAGAGAGAGAGAGAGAGAGAGAAGGACCCAGTGGCCCATCAAGACACTTCCAGCCAGTGTGATTAATGTTCTGAATGCTGATTAATAAAGTTAGTAGCTATTGAATGAAGAAAGGCTGGACATTTTAGGGTCCTGGGTGATGTTATATCTGTGGATTGGAGGATTGTGCACTAGAATAAATAATGGCGTCTTTTGTTTCGCTTCAATCCCTCAGTTGTGAGGATCTTTGTCCTCCTGGCAAACATGGTCCACAGTGTGAGCAGAGATGTCCCTGCCAAAATGGAGGCGTGTGCCATCATGTCACTGGAGAATGCTCTTGCCCTTCTGGCTGGATGGTAAGTGTCCCTTCCACCCCTAATGATCACAGATGACTGTAGCACAAAGGCAAGTAGCAGTGGTGACTATGACTCCCACAGTAGAAATGCACAGCTATTTAAAAACAAATCCCCGGGGCCAGAGAAGCCAGGAGGTAACTTCTTCCTGCGCTTGGCCGTATTAGTATATTAGTAGTCCTCGTGGAAGCAATAATGACCATGTGCTCTGCATTCCCCACAAAGAAAAAAAAGAAGCGGATGTCGGATCTCACACGTGACGACAACCAATAAACACTGAAATCATCTATTACCTGTCTTCACAATTGTATCCATGGGTGGCTACTGTCTTAATAATGTCCTTCTTAACAGGATAGGTGTCACGTGAAAATGTTAGGCTGTTGTATAAATCAGTGAAGAAACACTGGAGTAAATCAAGCAGAGCGAGAACCGTAGAACTTTCCAGAGACTGTTATAGTAAGCCAGACCTACAAAGCTCCCCAGACTTTGACTCTAATGCATTTTCTTTATGTAGTAATTCTATAGGCTTACTGCTATGTGGGATACACAGGGTTGAAGCATTGCTAATTGTGTGTGTGAAGCCGGGAAGCGGTATTAGATCTTGCTGCCCTGAGTTGGTTTATGCACATCTGCTCAAAAAAAGCAATGTCTTACGAGAACAGTTTGTACTATCATGACCGTGTCTGTCCAGGAACTTTTTTTTTTTTTTAGCATGGCTTCTAGTGACTTCTTTATTGTCAGAACCACTAGGACTCTTCTGCTCTTATTCTGCTTTGTTTTCTTTAAAGCTCTGACTCACTCGATTTGCCCATGTCTCTGCCTTAACCCTCTTTTGTCCTCCACTTCTTTAATGACCACCTCTCCTACTTCCTGATGATTCTTCTCCATTCATTGCAGCATTTCCTAGGTTCAGTCTTATTCCTCTCTTCTTACCATACACACTCTCTGGAAACTTTATTCAGATCTGTGACTTTAGCAGTCACCCGCTGCTTTCCTGGGATTGATTGTTTGTTTGTTTTGCTTTTTTTGTTTTTTTTTTTTTTTTGAGACAGAGTTTCTATGGGTAGTCTTGGCTGTCCTGGACCTGCTTTGTAGGCCAGGCTGGCCTTGAATGCACAGAGATATGCCTGCCTCTGTCTCCCTGAAATTACAGGTGTGTGCCACCTCTCCTGGCTCTGGGATTGTTATGTTACCTTCCCTGAGCCCAAATGAAATTTATAACTTCCGTGTTAGTTGCTCCAACCTTGCTAGCCTATAGTCATAATGTCACTGACTATCTGGGCTTCACTTAAGTCACACTTTCTACAGCCAGATATGGGGGTAGAATTTATCTGGAATTACTTTTTATTGTAGGAGAGTTTTATCAAGACCACTGGGGTAAGCATACAATGAATTGATCAGACCACAGTGAAGGTCATACAGTGGCCAAAGTCTGATTCTTGAAGCAAAGTGTGTGGGAGCTTGGTTAAACAAACAAACAAACAAACAAACAACAAAAAAACTGGAGTTAAAGGTATGGCTTTTTGTTGAGGACCTAAACATGGGAAGGAAACTGTGGAAAGATCGGTGTGGTGGTTCCAGCAGGCCCAGCAAAGCAAATGTCAGAAAGCCAAGCCTGCCATATACCTCATCCCTATGGATCTAAGTGGAAGCCAACATCTCTTTGAAGCCCAAGTAGAAGTGTCAGGTTACCTTTGAATCATTTTCTTCCCTCAGCTGGCTCCTGTCTTCAGCCTTCTGCCAACACTGGCCCTTCCTGGCTTCCTGGCAAGGGAGCAGTCTTGTTATAGGGGTAGTGGCCAGGGAGCTCCAAGCTCTTTGGGTGAGGAACTGCAGACGTTTCACTGCTAGCATCTGTGAGCTGCCTCATCTTGAGGTTGAAATATTTTCTTGTCACCTGGAAGTCATAATGTGGGAATGTAGTGGCCACAACCTGGGACTGTGAGTTCAGGAGGCAAACAGATGAATCCACTCAGTGGGCCCCCAGAAACCTGCCTTCAGCCACTTCCTCTAGGCCACAACAGATGTTTCCTAGTAGAAGCTCCCACACACTTTTTCCTCTGTGGATAACTGAACTCCAGACTTAAATTTCTCCTTTACAACATCTTATTTCTATCATTATGTTAGATGTTTCCAAAGGTGGACTGGCATTCTTATCACACATACACACACACCTCAGCCAATAGCATCGTTGTCATCTTTCTGCTGCTTGCTTACACTAGGCTTTATTCATTCCAACATTTCAATAGCATCCCTGAACATTATGAGGGACCATTATGGGCTATGAGGACCAGACCCTGAGAAAGTGAGCATTAGCACCAGACCCCACCACACCCTGAATCTTGGTCAGCTGTTTAGTGGCCCTTGCTCCGTCATCCCTTCAGCAATGTTATTATATTCCACTAAGCGCAGTAGGATGTACTGCCACAGACTTGTCAGAGCTATATTTATATCTGCTCTCCTCCACCCCCATGAACAAAGCAGCCAAAGGTAACTTATCTTTGAATCTCAGTGCTCAGCACAGTGCCTGGCATGCAGGCAATTCTCAGTGAAGCGCTAACCTGAATCATCTCTCAAAGGGCTTTCTGATTCCAAGAACCTGTGGAAGAATCTTTCCTGTTTGTGGATAGCTAGAAACCACCAGAGGAGACTTAATTAGCTCACCAACTGCCTTTGTGGGTAGCCAGTAGTTAGAAAAAATGTATTTTTTACACTATTCCAGAATAAACATTTAGAAAACCATCTGGTGTTCTAGCTAGGCTCCAATTTCAGAGTGCTCACAGTCTGTCTCCTCTGAAAGAAAGAGGACAATGAAAGACATTAGGAAAAATCCCACTGTGTGGGGTATGTTGTTTGCATTAATCATGATCTCAATAAATATTCTATTGCTTATAACTCCAGTAAATCAGAGGCTGTAATCCCACGTTACTTAGTTAAGAGAAGTGGAAAACGGTGGGGTATGTCATTGACATACTGAGGTCTTGGGATGATATCTTGCTTTCACATGACGAGAATTGAAATATACATGACTGCTTATTAGGGATAGCTCCGAGGGTGAGGAGAAATGTTCTAGTGACTTGTTTGGGTTTTCTTCTCAGGAAATAAGTTTGCCTCAGAAGTGTTTATTGAACCTGCTTGAAAATATGTGTGTTTTGTTTGTTTGTTTGTTTGTTTCTGAAATAAAGGTTAACCCCTGTGGAAGTATTTCTTAGGTGATTCTATTGTTAATTCAGATACACGATGTTTCTATTATGTGTTAAGAAAAGAAGCTAGAGATAGTGTGGAGCATCTGGAAAAGCATTCAGATGGTGTGTGCTACTCATTCAGGGGATGCTCAGAGAGCATTGTTGACTCACGGTGCCTGTAAGGTTCAGGGAAGAACACCTAGAATTTACCGTTTGCCAAGGTTGCATTAATAATTTTATGTAACGAACCCAGGGTTCAGTTTTTAACATGAAAATTTCTTAGGATCACTATTCTGCTGTCTTTGAGTTATAGGCTCATTGAGTCAATAGGTCAGCTTGACATTTCTCACATTTTAAAGATGATGAACATTTTGTGTTCTAAAGTGCCCTTAGTCTAATTTTCTCACAGTCCTATCCCCAAATCTCTCCCTCCCTCTCTGTTGTCCCTGTTTGCTTCCTTTGCCTTCCATGGTTGCTGGCTGGTGGCCCATCTAATTTTCTAAGTTTCTTTGAATTCAGGGCACAGTGTGTGGTCAGCCCTGCCCTGAGGGTCGCTTTGGAAAGAACTGTTCCCAAGAATGCCAGTGCCACAACGGAGGAACGTGTGACGCTGCCACAGGCCAATGTCACTGCAGCCCAGGATACACGGGGGAACGGTGAGGATGCACTCGTGTTTCTCTGACTACTCATAGTGAATAAGATTCTGATTGTTCTAATTATTGGAAGGAAAATTTAGAGAGGCTATAAAGTACTATGTATGCATCCATAACTACTGTATAATATTCCAGAAACATCCATGAAGTCTAAAAGTGTTTGAAAACTCTATCCTGGTTGAGGGTATAGGAACTGAGTCACAGAACAGCAACAATGAATTGGAGGCAAATAGCAAAACATTAGAAAAAAGACAATAAGACATCAGCTATTCAGAACCCATGGCGAATGTGTTGGTTTTGAAGTGTTGGGTATTTAGGGCACCCACTCTACATTTTTAGTATTTTTAGATCGATTTGAGGTTTGACAGAATAATGCGGAAAGGGATGAGGCCTTTGACACCTTGATTTTCAAATGGGACTTGTACCTAGGAGCTTATATGAAATGTAGCTTCCTTCCCATCACTCAGAATGTCCTTACGAATGTTAGTCACTGGGGATGGAAAGATGGTCCGGTGGTTGGAGTGCATACTGCTCTTACAGAGGACCTGAAGTCAGTTCCCAGCATTCATGTTGGGTGGCTCACAAATGACAGTAACCCTAGCCCCTCTGCCCTCTGCAGGGACTTGCACTTGAGTGCACATTCCAGACATAGGCACATACGAGCACACATGATTAAGAGTAATAGTAAAATCTAAATAAAAGATTATTCATCATTGTGTTGTATTATATTGTATCGACAGCATCAGTTCTGTGGGAGCGCTTAGAAGTCTATGACCTGTGTGAAACAGAAGCAAATGGGTTCTGTCTGCCAGTGTGGCTCTTATATGCATGGTTTGTCACTTTCTATATAAAGGACAAACTGCTACCTCAGAGGCTCTTCTTACTCTAGTGCTTCAACTTTGCTCTTAATTTTTAGGTCCTGGGAAACTGGACAGCTAAATTCATTTCCAATGGTGTAAAGTCAAAGAACAGTGACCAGAGAATCCAAAGGGCATGCTGATTAAGAACAAAGGGCCCATGTCCTTGTAATGCTTAGGCTGTTTGCTTTTTCTCCAGGCTGTGATAAGCTTTAAGAAGGTAGACTGAAGGTTTTAGAGTTCTGAAGCTTATTCACACAGCTTTTGTGACCATGCAAACAGTAGCCACCGTGTACTTGGCTAATATCTAAGAACCTCAATTACTCGTCACTGTATTTTAGTGACATATGCAAAATAAACATTCCTCCTTAGCCTTTTTGAGAATTTTTGTTTATGCTTTAATTTTATGACTTTTGATTAGATGCTATGAGCTTCTTCACCTCTCCAGGAAGTATCTGTATTTTCTTATTAAATGCATTTTCTAAGTATTTTGTAATTTAAAAAATTCTCTTTTAGTTTCTAGCTGGGTATTTTCTAGACAAGGAAAACTTGCTTTCAAATACCTGCTCCTTCATTTAATTCTTACTTTACCAACTTTTAAATTAATTTAAATGTTTTAAGCAAGTGCCAGACTTGTTTAGCTATGCAATGATAGTATCCATCGCCAAAGATGGTGGGTTTAAAAATATTTTCAGTGATTAGCTCATGATTTTCTATTGTACTGATCTGAAGCTCTGAATTGATGCTGACAAATAGGAGATCAATGCAGGAAGTCTGTCTTGTACTGCTGTATTGGAAATGGCTTTGAGTAATTTTATGTCTGCTGTTTCTGGTCACCACATTACCCAGTATCTCTTCCCCGGTCCTTTGTTTTGTTAAGGCCTTTTGTTCAAAATGCCCACTCAATTTAATTAAAATCCCAATGTTGTTGACTAATACAATCATATAATTTTCTGTTACTGTTTTGATGTATGCTTTATAGACACCTTTGTTCATCTCACACTGTAGAATTGGGCTACTCCATGTGACTTTGTGACCCACAGCCTAGTTCTAAGCTGCGCTTTAGGTAGATGAGGATGTTAGATGATCTGTTGACCCCTGTGCCTTTATATTACAGAAAACAGGGTCAGGAAAAGAGGAGAGGCACAAAACCAAGCAGGGTCCTGAACAATGTTTTATATGAAATGTCTAGAGACATTTCAATGCAAAAACGCCTTTTTAAATTTAAGTTAAAAAGCAACACAAAAACATCACACCTCTAAGGCCAGTGAGTTTGTGCTTAACTGAGTTGGAACACAGGGGAAGAGAATGGCAGCTAGTTTTCGAGTAAATTTTTGAGACACAAGGGAGGGGAAAAATAAGGGCAATTTCTCTTCTACCTGGGCTTTTGTGGAACATCAGTGATGACATGTGCTTACTGTTTTCCATTACTATCCACACCTCTGTTTTAAGTTATTAACACACACAAATGAGATGCAGAAAGCACCTTTTTCATTGTGAAAGAACACAGTTAGTGACTGTGGAGGTGGACTGTGGCAGGAGGTGGGGAGGAGGCCCAAGGGTGGGGATCCTAAGTGTCCCTTCACTTGTCTTGAGACGTCAGTGCATCTGGAATGATTAGGAGGATGGCTCCACAGTGGTTGCTACCACAGGCAGCTGCTGGCAAATATACCCAGGATGTGGGGATGCCACCACACCACAGGGAAACAAATGGTGCACCCTTCAGGCTGGAAGGACTATACAGTGGATGACAAATAAGAGGCTCTGAGGTCTCTGGAAAGACCCAAAGGGTACTGTGGTAAGAAGATGCAAAACAGCGAAGTCAGCAAGAATGAAGAGAAGACAGTTTGAGGGCCTCACAAAGCGCTGCTTGAAGATACTGTAAAAGCTGTGAATGATGTGTCACAGAACCACCCCATGACTCTTTGGTGGTGGGGCACAGGCTCATGCCTACACACAGTGCTCAGTGAGTAGTCACAACTCAGTACTGGAGTCTGTTATAGTGAACCCCGAGGCAGCCCTGGCAGACCCGAGTGCTGTATGACTCTGAAAGCCAAGAAAAAGATGGGAAAGGGTACAGTGTCAGAAGCTGCAGCTCAGGACGGGAGGAATGCAGCCCTGGTCTTCAACTCTTGTCTCTGCAATTATGGAAAATTTGGGTTCTTCCCAGTACTTAAGCTAGAGACCAACCAGAAAGGCAGTGATATTCCACGATGTTTATTGAAGATAGAAATTGCTGTGTGTACATGGAATCATCACACTGTACGTTATACGTCTGCAGAGTTGAAAGAGTGGTGATTTTAAAACCACGGAGAAAGACTCTCCCGGAGAGCTGCCTTGCTGTTTGGGTTTGGCGGGTGGAAATAAACAACCATTACTGACAAGAAGATGCCGCAGCCCTGACAGAAAGGACCGGCTGTCATAGTGACTGCTTAGACGGCAAATCCGAGTGTATTTGTTCTGTATTTCTACTAGAAACTCTTAGATGCTTAACTAGAGGTTAGAAAGGGAAAGACAGGTCAGGAGCAGCTATTATACATTTTGCTTTCCAAGAGAAAGAAAATGTTGTGCCAAGACAGAAAGAGTCCCACACACCAGTTCCCTGTGTTGGGGCAACGGACTTTCCCAGACGTCCGATGTGCACCATTTCCAACAGTTTTAAAGGGTGCTTAAACCACATTAGCCATGCAGATAACCCAAAGTCCAGACTTTTCCTGAATGACATTTATGTATTTACTGTGTGTGTTTTGGGTAAGGTGGTACATGGAGCCTGTGTCAGGATTAAAGGAAAACTTGCGGAAGTCACCTCCCTCTTTCAGTCCCTTCTGGGATCGCACTTAGGATTGTTAGGCATCTTTACCCGCTGAGTGATCCCACCAACCCAAGTTTAGCATTTTGTCTTGTTTATAGATTTGCATAATAAAGTGAGGATGTGGTATTTTTTTTTTAAATCCTTATTCCCCTTGGCGTTGTGTTGCAAGGACATCCAGTCAGATGTATTGTGAAGCCGTCTTGCCAGCCTTTAGGAAAAGCCTGGATCAGGTCACTGTGAGTCACTGTGGCTCACAAAGTAAAGTGTACATATTAGAGGAATAAATCAGATGACTTAGAAAAGCATCTTGAAGGTTAAAAATGTTGAGGACCTTTATTTAAAAGCATACTCTGATCTAAAAACAGCTATTTTCATTCCTATGTCATTCTAAAGTCTACACTTGAATTTTTTTTGAAGAATTAATTCAACTGCCCCAGAATTTCTCTTGTGGTTAAGCAGTTAGTGACCGCATGCTAACGAGTGCACGTGGAGATTTCTAGGAGCATTGGAGCCTTCTTTTAGGAGGTCCCCCAGCTTTGTTTCTCTATCATACTTCATGCATGCTAGAGCCATTGTCAAACCAGCAAAATGTCAGAAGATGCCCAAGGCTGCCTTTCTATACTCAGAAATCCAATACTGATGTTTACCACACCCTGTCATTAAAATGATGCCAATTCTCCTAGACAGACGGTTTCCCTTGGAACTCTTTTCTCTGCCATCGCTCTTAAGCATGCCTTGCTGCTTGCATTGTTCAGATCTGAAAAATCAATACTGACCTACTTTTTTTTTTTTTTTTTTTTTTGAGTCTGGCATGACAGGAAAGCCACATGGGAGGTGGCTGCTGAGACAGTGTCCCTACTGTGGTGAGCGCTCCACCAGAGGAGACTTTAATTCTGTCCTCTTGGCAGAATGTTCCCCGTCACCTCACCTCTCCAAAAAGAGAGTTGGCTAACACCAATAACCATTCATGCTTCCCTCGAACCAGTGACGACTCCTTTCATTTCTCCAGGATCAGCGGCCCACCTCATCCAGCTTACCAGGGCATCTCTCCCCTCCAGGCCGTTTCTTTTTTTGTAGTTGTTAAAAAGACTCTTAAGAGGAAATTTTGGATTATTCTGTCCCCTTGCCATTCGGCAGTCCTTCACAACAGAGGACAGTATTCCCCTTGCCCAAATATTTTGTCAGAAAGCGCCAAGCCTTCTCATAACCTACAAACTGGGGTTGAGGAATATCTGATTTCGGAAGCTCGGAATCTCTTGCGTCTTGGTATTCAGTTCTCCCTTCCACGCGCTTACAGCTGTTAATGCTATGTAGCCAGAATGAGTTGTCTTGTTACTTTTTTACCTATCATGGAACAAACATGAAATATTACGGGTTCAAAAGCATTTCAGCTTGTACATAGTTGGGCCCTTTTGAACCAACCGTTGGCCTCTTGTCTGGACAGGTGTCAGGACGAATGCCCTGTGGGGACCTACGGTGTTCGCTGTGCGGAAGCCTGCAGGTGTGTCAATGGAGGGAAATGCTATCACGTGAACGGTGCATGCCTGTGCGAAGCGGGCTTTGCCGGTGAACTTTGCGAGGCGCGCCTGTGTCCCGAGGGGCTTTATGGGATCAAATGTGACAAGCGGTGCCCCTGCCACCTGGACAACACTCATAGGTGAGTGCCATCTGCCTCTGGAAAAACGTTTTCTATTGAAGTTTTAACTTCAGTTCCCAGGTGTTGGCAAGAATAGCCTCTCCTTGACAGAAAGCAGCAAGGGGACGGACTATTGTTTCACTTACTTGACTGAAAGCCAATGCCCAAAGGGCTAAGGATATTGTTTGTTGGTGTGTATTAGGTTATTTTTCTATTGATGGGGACTGGCAAAAAAAAAGATTTTTTTTCTGAGATGAACAGAACTTTTGCCTAGAGAAGAAATGTGTGACATTCCCTTAGAAACAAAGATACTGTGCAGAGACAGGGGTTAAGCCAAGTTCAGGATGTGAAAATGTCTTTCTCACTGCAGTATCTTTTATTTGACAACACATCTGTGGAAGAAAGAAAGGCTACAGAGAGGAAGTGGGGGGGTTTATTGAAAGCACTTCCCATGTGGCTGTGACATGTGGAATAGTGTTCAGAACTGATTGCTGTGACCAAAAAAATCCAAGGGGTCTTCCAGCTCAGAAATCCTCTCCACAAATCTGGGATCAGGAAAGGACAATCCCACCCACCTTACTGTGCCTCAGCTGTCCCTGAACAATACCTTCCTACCTCTTCTCTTCTTTCCCCTTCTCCAAGGACCAGAGGCCTAACATTGAGAAGTCCAAGCCCATTCGTAGACTTCTGGAAAAGATAAATTTGACGAAAGTATAGTACGGTATACAACAGTTCAGATGTTCGTGGAAAGACTTGTATTTGGATTCAGTGCAGATGGTGTTACATTTGCACAAAGCTGTATCAAACCCCAAACACACAAGAGATGGAGGGAAACAGTATGTGGTTGGTCTATTCTTTAAGCCATTATTAGGAACAGAAGAAAAATGTACTTTATACTGTCGTGTGTGTGTGTGTGTGTGTGTGTGTGTGTAAGACATGTACTCTCCAAGTGACTCAAGCAGCTTTGCTATGATCATCTTTGGGTTTCCTTCATTGGAACATATTGTTAGCTCCTACATGAAACATTTAGGTAAATATTGAGCTGATAAACTCCCTGCAAAGATTTGTTTTTCTACTTTCTGACGTATAAGGAGCTGGCATGATTAAAATTAAGGTACGCCTCATGTAGCGTCACCCCCAGCGGACTGCATTGTTGTGTATGGACACGGCTGAAATCTAATAAAGCAGCAAACCCAAGAAAAGAGATCTCTGAGAGGAACCAGATAAGCATGGAGACTTAGTTTTGGTGGATCTGAATGTCTGGAAGCAGGGTGGGGAGGGGGATTTATTTATTTTTTTCTTAATCACAGAACCAGGATGCTTTTGATATAGGTCCCACCAGATTAATGCATATACTTTAACAAAGAAATGGATGACATCGTTTGACAATTGCGTAGATCAGAACAATACTGAAATGATGTGTATCAAATATTCAGAGGGTTTAGAAACAATTTAAGTGCCCTTATTCATGAAAGCTATTTTAAAAGATTAGCTTTTACAAATTTCTTTTAAAGCCAGATAAATGCGGATTACACGAGTCTCTCATGTTGGATACACAGCTGGAGTCATATATCAATTCTTATATCTTAAACAGCCTTGCAAAATGCAGAGCCCTCTGGAGAGAAAAAGAAAGGGGCTTAGAATCATTGCTTTAATTAGAAGCCTAATTTGTTCTCTTATCATCTGACGAAGCAAGTAGAGATTTGCCATTATATACAATCCATGCAATAAATTCATCCCAAAACCTTTTGTGTAATTAATATATCTAATGCAATGTAACTTAATAGTTTACATAGTCTGTAGGAATTGTGTATGTACGTATTGATATATGACAGCCACACATTTGAGGAGGGGTTAGTATAGACTAGCATTAGTTACATCACAACAAACAAACAAATGATGCCAAATTTAGTAGCCTTGGCCATGAGGTATTTACTAGTGGATGGCTTTTTACTGTGTGGCCTAGGCTCGGTATGGGAGTTTCTTCTGCTAATGGCAGATCTATTGGAAGCTGATTGTTCCTGGAAATCCTCCCTCTGTGCATTTGGGTGGGTGACTAGTATAACTAGGCACATGGAGTCTCCTGAAGAGTAGCCTGGGCTCATTTTAGCCATCTGGCTTCTAAGGGCGAAACAAGCAGGGTAAGCTCTGAGAAGCAGGGTAAGTCTGTTATATAATCCACACACATTTGCCTAGGGATGGCGCCACCCACAGTGGGCTGGGCCCTCCCACATCAGTCATCAATCAAGAAAATCCCTCACAGACACAGCCATAGGCCAATCTGATTTCCAGGTTGTGTTAAGTTCATAATCAAAACTAATCAAAAGCCATGCAATTGTCATTGTGTTTGAGCGCAGACTCATATAAAGAAATGAATAAAAGGAGGACTCATTCTGTTTTAGTCTACATATCTTTTCAGTATGGGAGGTTGAACCCAGGACCTCACGTGTGCTAGCAAATATAAAGACTGGTACAGTCACAGCTCAGTATTTTTTTTATTTTGAGACAGAGTTCCCAGACTGGCCTTGAATTTACAGTATGGACTCAGCAGTCCTTGAACCCACAATCCTCCTGCCTAAGCCTCCTGACTCGCTGAAATCAAAACCCATGTCACTAGCCTCAGCCAATATTATGTACAACTGGACCCCAGTTGTAAGTTAGCTATTAACTATTTTTCAAAAGTAGTTGTTTTATATGCATGTATAAAAAGGCAAATATTTTCACATGTGCATAATTATATTTTCATGTGTAAGCAATGTGTTCTTTAAGAGGTATGATGCGTATCACCTCTCATGTCTAATCTTCTTCCACATGTTCATCTCACTATACATTAACTGCCTGAGTGAGAGCCCACTGAGCGCCTCCAAGCAGCTCTGGTGTCCTACACTTATTACAAATTGCAGAATGCTAAGCTAGTTCTCAATGAATCTGAGAACCAGTGTGCTGGACTACCAGTCACTAGAAGCCATTGAATATCATTTTCTCTTTCCCCCACAGTTCACATTCACATGGTGATTTCTACTGTGTTTAGTGTTAACACTGTATCATAAATAATACTTCTGTTTTGTTTTGTTTTTATTGTAAGTCATTTTCTACCAAGTGTCTTTTTAAGGCAGGTTAAGATAAAGTTTGTTTGTTTGCTTTTCTCAACTATGAAGTTTTCTCATATAAATTTGTCTTGTTTTCGTAATCTTGCTGGCTTTGTAAATCCTAAACTTTAGCAGTTCCTTTTCATATGGAGTCTTCTCTGAAGGCTTCTAGCAAACTTCCCTTTCCTTCAGTTTCAAAACAAACCGACACGCCACTGTTGATGTCTGATTCTGCAACTACTACACCTGTGAACCTGTGAATCAACCTTACTCTTTCCGGGCCTCAGTTTCTTCATTTATGAAATGGGACCATGCCTGCCACTTTGGATGGCCATGGGAACTGAGATTAAATAATGCATGTGGACAGTTCATCAGGGAGGTGGCACCAGTCAGTGCCTTGCAATGCTGGCTGTTACTGTCTGCATTCACTTAAACCAACCTCACAGGTATTACATATCCCTCTGGGATTGGAGGCGATTCCCTTTTAACACTTTTGAAACGCATTTTAGAGGAAACCCCGAGTTCAGACACAGACACTGCATCGAATAGCCTTGTGCTATGCCCCTAAGACGTGAGGGAGAAGCGACATTTCTATAAGAACCAGGCCTGGAGTTGTCTGTGTCCTTTTCATCTATTTACTTTGCAGCCTTTGCTGTGAGCCTACTGTGTGCTCACATAAGACCCATTCAGGTTCAAACCAAATAGGGTCCTGGCATTGAAATGGAGAAGTGAACAGGGAGTATCGTCCCTAACCAAGAAACTATCTGCAATTGATACCCACCGGCAAAGAAAACAAAACAAAACTGGTTTTCTCTAGTGGAATATCACTGGGTAGATTAACCACATTCTGGAGCAGGCCCCATGCCCCGGAGTAATTAACCAACAAAATGAACTCAGTGATCAATTAAAAAACAACACTAATGACAACGTTTTCTCTAATTTTGTTTTGTTTGGACTTTTTAAAAAATTGCTATTCTTTTACCTGTTTATTTTGTTCTCTCTCTCTCTCTGTGTATGTGTGTGTGTGTTTCTTTTTTGTACTTTGTTTTTAAGAAAACACTAAGTAATGTGAGTAGGGAGATGAGGAGGATCTGAGAAGAAGTAGAAGAGGGAAAACATGAAAAAATATATTGCATGAAAAATATTTGAATAAAAAACTAAAAAGAAGATGGAGGGGGAAGAGGACCTCACCTATCAGTGGACTTGGAGAGGGGAATGGGAGGAGATGAGGGAGGGAAGGTAGGATTGGAAGAGAATGAGGGAGGAGGCTATAGCTGGTATACAAAGTGAATAAACTGTAATTAATAAAAAAATAAAAATTTAATTAAAAAGAAGGAATTTGACATCAGATAAAAAAAATTGTCATAGCATCTCTTTACTTATGTAAGAACACATATTTCACCATGAAAAAAAAATAAAACTCTAGTTAAATAAATAAGATAAAACATAGGTCTAAATAACTGAATAAAATGTACTTTTACTATTTCCTGTTAATTTCTGTATTCACAGTATCATAGTGTTAGAAGTTATTACAAATACATTAAACTGATAAAAGAGTACGAGCCTTAACTGTGCACAGTAGTTCATAACTGTGATTTTAGCAAAGGCAGAAGATCTTGATTATAAAATCAGCTTGGGCTGTGTAGCAAGGCCCTGTATCAATGAGCAAGCAAGTGAACAGACACGCCGGCAATCAAAGCAGTTTCCAGACAGGCAGATGATGGTCCCACATACAGAAGTACAGATGGATTGGGTAGACACTGGGTGTAAAAGAAGGGAAGAACAGGGCTCAGCCTTTGGCACAGTGAGCTTGAGAAGCCACAAAGATGCCAGGTATTTGCCCAAGGATGATCTCAGGGACTAGATCTATTCGTACACATGTAGAGCTAAGTGTGTCTGAGACTCAAGCCCTTGTCTTCTCCATCCAAACCCTCTCTACCCAGGAAATCTCAATTGCATAAATGTATTTACATTTTTCTTCATGGTTCCCAAGCATGGTTTCATGAATCTCCTGACTTTTTCATGTTGATAGTTAATTGTAGCAGGAGTCTGAAAGTACATTATTAAAACAAAACAAAACAAAACAAAACAAAAAACTTTAGAAATGAAAAACAAACCAGCCAGTCTCTTGGCTTTTTCTGAAGAAAAAGAAAAAAGATAAATGGATAGATGGAACATAAAATGAAGGGGTGTGGGGCTGGAGAGATGGTTGAGAAGTTGAGAGAACTTGTTGTCCTTGCAAAAGATCTGGGTGTGGTTCCCAGCGCTCACAGAGTGGCTCACAACCACCTATAACTCCAGTTCTAGAGGATCTGAACCCTTCTTTGGACCTCTGCTGGCATAAGGCATGCCTATGGCTCTCATACATATGTGCAAGCAAAACAGTTGTACACATAAAAAGAAAAAGAGAAGAATAAGGTTTTGGGGTGTGGCTGAGACCTTTACTCAAATGAGGACTTCAGGGTAGAAGGCTTTGTGCCTTCCCTAGGGACACTCAGGTGGACAAGAACTAGAATTACAGTATCTTCATCCCTACAAGTCTCCCTTCCCCCCAAAGAGTACAAATTCTATGGGCAGTCCCTTACTAGAACCATTTGGCAAATGTCTAAACAAAGCAGATTTTGTTGTTTGTCTTCACAGAGAGGGGTCATCTTCACAGTCTTCCTTTTGTCTAAAAGGAAGAGTTAGTTCGCAGAGTTAGTTTGCTTGTCAGAGTTAGCAGGGTTTCTCGTGTCAGGAAGCACACATGCTTTAAGCCAGCATGCCACAGAGTGCCTTATTGTGTCCACTCCCTTGCATGAGCATCTTAGCACAGCTGACATGTCCATTTGCCACGGAGCAACAGCTGGCCCCTGGGCTGTCAATGTGGCTGCTGTTCCAGGTAGCAGCTGCTGTTTACCTACCAGGTAGATGGCCTTGGAGGAGAAACATGTTGGCAAGGCTACTGCTTTAGGAATTTCTTGGCTATCACACAGTGGACTTGGTGTTGGATGGCCCTCTTCAGTGTGTCTCATGTCCCTTCTTATTGAGTTAGTGCTCTCAATTTGAGACAATTAAAAAGAACTTCAGACAAAAGGATACGGTTATGTAGTTACTTCACTGGGGCTCAATGCTGATTTCATTCACTGTTTCAGCAATAACAAGTCGAGTGGCAGCCAATTAATTAAATCACATCACCATAGGAATTAGGTTTAAATCATGTTCCTGGGATTACCAGCACATTTAGTCATTACTGAGAAGGCAGCGTTTGTGCATGCCCGACGTGTCATGTTTATCCCAGAATGACTTGTTCTTTTCATCTATGGCTCTCAGCTGTCATCCCATGTCTGGAGAGTGTGGCTGCAAGCCGGGCTGGTCTGGGCTGTACTGTAATGAAACATGCTCTCCTGGGTTCTATGGGGAAGCTTGCCAACAGATCTGCAGCTGCCAAAACGGAGCCGACTGTGACAGTGTGACTGGAAGGTGCGCCTGTGCTCCAGGATTCAAAGTGAGTAACTCAGGCTCTGGAGGCAGGAGGAGGGTGCAGTGCGGAGCATTCCAACAGCGCAGTTTACTCGGGCTGCCGTGAAGTATGGTGAATGTGATTAAGCCATTCACAGCATTTACCGGGCAAAGAACTATCTGAGATAAGTCACTTCAACAGTCCAGTGATGACTGAGAGCCGTCAAGGTGTCATTAATGTTTTTAATGTCCCTAATGTTAGAACACACCAGGAAGCATGATCATAATAAATATTCTTCATGTAGTTGTTTTATTCTGCCCGATAGGCAACAGAGAAATAGCTTTTCCATACGGTTGTTATTAGTTATTATATTCAAGTTTCTGTTAAGATTCCACAAAATTTAAAGACACAGCACTCACCACGTATATGTTTATGATATATTTTCACTCTACAGTCAGTAGCATACAATTTTGAGATCCCTTTGAGAGTCTAGATTCTGTCAATGTACCTGTACAACAAGACAGTCTAATTATTCCTGTGGTCCCTACTACTTCTTAGCTATTGAAAGGGAGAAGTGGTAACTGAGATTTATTTCCTCCCCTTATAAAGAAGATGCCATTGAACTCTGAAGAGTGTTGATGGTCATGTCAGGGCACGTAATGTAGAAAGAATAGGTCATAAAGTCACAGGGCCAATAGGACTTTTCCAGAGTTTTCTGATCAGCGTCACAATTCCCTGGCTGACCCCTGAATTAATTTTCACTTAAGAGTCTAGCTCACCTTTGTAGCTCAGTTCTGTGTTTAATGCCCTCTGTTGGCTAAATTGAATCATACCACTGGCTGAGTGTTGCTTTGATTCAACCATTAACAACATTACATATTATTCAAGGGGGCTCGTGAAAAGAAACGGTGTGCGGTTTGTTTATATTTTTGTTTACAATGATTTTATCGCTATAGTTTACCGTTACCTATCTACTTGTGTAACCAAGGGAGAAACCTTATTTTGGTGTTCTGTTATGAAAACAAAGCTAAAAAAGTTGGCAGGCTCATTTTGGAAAGTGGGGGGAAGGTCCTATTTCATATTTTATCATAAACATGGGCCAGCCAGTATTGTACTTGAATCTCTATAATTGTATATAGGAATGGTATCACAGAAACTTTCAAAAATATAGTGTTAAAATTAGAGAGAAAGCATAGATTAGCATTGTCAAGCTATATTTTTGTCTGTGCTGGCATGGTTTCAGTTGGCAAAAATAAAAAAGTACCCTGCATTTTGCTGTTTGTGCTCATCTAGGGAGCTGACTGCTCTACTCCCTGTCCTCTGGGAAGCTATGGGATAAACTGTTCTTCTCGCTGCGGCTGTAAAAACGATGCTGCCTGTTCTCCTGTGGACGGATCTTGTATCTGTAGGGCAGGTAAGAGTATGTACATAAATCATTTCAGTCCTGGTCCTGTCACCTACTGGAGTCACTGGAATTACATCCCGATGAGGGCTGTAGCTCTAAATTCACTAAAATCAGTGTGACCTCAGCAGCCCTCCTTCTTCCTCAGTCCAGAAAACAAACTCATATTCGGTCCTCTCTGAAGTTGCTGTCAGCTTTCAAAGTTGGAATCCAGAATTTTGGGAAGGGTAAACAAACAGACATGTCTATGGCCCCCAAAGGATCAACTTGGAGTCATGACAGGAAATTCAGCCAGCACAGATTTTATGTGTGGCCTAGAATGTGTCCTCCATAGATGCGGCCAGGATCTTGGAAACACATTTTTCATGGTTAAATCCTATTGCTTCAAAGATGGGGTTATTTCTTTTTCCAAGAACAAGCCTTCTACTTCCTCTCACATAAACAGACAAAGCTTATAATTCTACACTGAGCATCAAAGCCCATTAAAGGTGACCTCTCTCCACATCCCTTCCAGGAGCCCAGGGGTGCTTCTCCGTGTTGGCATCCCTGGCCGATCACATGGCACAGTTGGCTGCTGTTTGGTTTCTGTGGGGTTCCTTTTTATTTCTGGTGGAGGCCTATTGCGGCAGAGCCAAGGCCTTCTGCCACTGTGAGGACTGGGACTGGGCAGCACTGTTATGCCTCTCCAAGATGCCTCCACAGGGAGACGTGTCTTGGAAGGGCTCAGCAAAGCTCCCTGTCACCCTTGTTTTCTCACACACTCTGCCATTCTCATCATGCAGGCTGGCACGGGGTGGACTGTTCCATCCGCTGCCCCAGCGGCACATGGGGCTTTGGCTGTAACCTAACATGTCAGTGCCTCAATGGTGGTGCTTGCCACACCCTGGATGGGACCTGCACCTGTGCTCCTGGATGGCGAGGAAAGAAATGTGAACTTCCCTGCCAGGTATGTCTGCTCTGGGTAGCCATGGCTGGACGACTGTGCAGGAGAGCTGACTTCTTTGGATAGGTTTTTTGTTTTGGTTTGTTTTGTTTCCTGACTGAAGGTGTAGGTGTGTGACTCAGTCTTCCGTAACTATTATGAGCATAGAAGTGGACTGAGGCTTGGAAAGACATAGAGTGGAAATCAGTTAGGCGGGCTTTAAAGAATGCCTCCTTCTTTCCTTTTACCCCTGTGCCGATTGCCCAGCCCCCACTCCAGCATTTTCTGTTTCTTATACACTCATCTCTTGGTGACAGCCAGGCAGCGGCACTGGTCAAACACCCAGTGTATTCCCGTCAACTCTCCACATATTTTGTTTCCATTATAATGGAAATCTGCAGGCTTTGGGGTGGGAAGTGACAGGGTTTCTGAAAAGGGGGCGGTGGCTGGTGTCACAGAGATGTGCATTGAAGTGGTGAAAGAAGTTTTGGAAACAGCTTTGGTTAATGTAAATATTTCTGGAGGCACAGGAGTCTCCTCAGCACTCACTCCCTTTCCTTGACCTAATTTGGAGACATGCGTCATTAGATGTTCTCCTCTGTAGCTGCTGCAGGCTGGCTGAGGGCGAAGTGGGGAGGGAATCCCATAGTAACCTGTTGTAGGCTTGCTTTCCAAAGCGCCTGACTGGTTTCTTTTCCTATTTGCATCATGCTTTCTTCTTGAGCCATCACGCATTCTATCAGCGGTGGTGGTATGTTCGCTTCCCCCAGGACATCATCAGATAGCAATGTGAACCCCTGAATTGGGCCATTTCAGAGACAGGGTTTCCTCAGGGCATCTTTTGCCTCTTCTGGGCTTCCTTCGTGTTAAGAACAACCCACTTCCCAACGGAGAAAAGATTCCTGCCCTGCATTACTCTGTGCTCCCCTACCCTCTGTGAGTTAGGCTAGCTTTGTTGTCTCTGTTCAGACCAATGAACAGATTACCAATGCTTGGAGCTGGGCTCTTATGACATCCTTTACTTCCTCATTATGGGCAAACTGGAAACCCCGGTGCAAGCTGTCTATGGTTCTGCATCAGACGTGTTAGTAACTCAGGGAGTCGGATGGTTCAGTGGCTTCTGTGATAAGAGCTAACTGCTGTGCAATGCTGTCAAACATTAGCAGAGCCTAGTAAGTGGGTTAGTTGGTTTCTTTGCTTACGAAATTCTAGACAAATGATTACATATCTAACACTCGGTGCCTAGTAATGCTGTTTCCATAGCCCCACGCTCAGTCGCTGGGCTGTCTTCCCCATTGTTTGGGTGATACAAGGAGGTTTGTAGTCCCCCACACCAGTTCCAAGGTTCTGGAAAAAAAAAATAAGTTTTCTTTCCAAACAAGAACATTTCCATTTCTTCTTCAATTGGTCATGCCCATCCACCACGTCTCTTCTTGGACTACTCAACAGTAGCATGTACATGAAGGGGCAGATGAGGAGGCTCCCAGGGTAATGGGTATTTACAGTCTTGAATCATACAGTTTAGAATCTTTCCTGGGAAGGAAGATAGAGAAAATTACAGTAGATTTCAGTTTTCTTTACTATGTTATGTATTCCATTGACAACAGCTTATGGAAATGAACTTAATTCAATTATATATATATACATATACATACATATATATACATAAATACATATACACATATATATCATATAACACCTATGTATGTATATACATATCATCTATCTAATCTATTTATTGTGTGTGCACACATGTCTGCGCATGTGTGTGCGTGTGTGTGTGTGTGTGTGTGTGTGTGTGTGTGTGTGTATCTTTTTATGTGGACAAAGACCTCACTTTCCTCTAAGAAATGAATTATAGGGAACATTGAACTATGTTGGTAAGAATAATTAGGAACAAATGAACAACATATTTTTTATGAGTTGTGGTAGTGATAAGAAAAGGCTCTTTCGCCAACTGGCATGCTTACGTTTGTCATATGTATGCATAGATTCATGTTGGCATGACTGGTTTCACCATGCACATCACCCAGCTATCATATCAGGCATAAGCTAGAGTTGAGGTGATTTTAAAATGCTGCCTCCTCAAGCTTGTATTTTGCATCATGGAGAGAGGTGATATGATGCATGCTCCTAAGAAACACGTCAGGGCCGTTATCGTGTGGTGTCCTGAGAATACCTAGGTTTGTCATGCTGGCTTTGACATTCTCTCACTTGCAGGATGGCACGTACGGGCTGAACTGTGCGGAGCGCTGTGACTGCAGCCATGCAGACGGCTGCCACCCTACCACAGGCCACTGCCGATGCCTCCCTGGATGGTCAGGTAAGTGCTTAGGGCCAGTTCAGTATCTACTAGTGTTGTTTGCTCCTTTAAAGAAATAAACACAGGTCAATTCTTCAGAAAAAAAAATGCAGTAAAGTCCCAAGCAAGTGGACACTTTTTTTTTTTTGTCCATGAAATGTTAAATGTTGGGTGTGATTAATCAGTTGCCCAGGGCAGTCAGTTCCATCAAGCTTACATGCAAGGTCCAGTATTGAGATAAAAGAAAAATACATTCCTAGACTATAATTAGAATCAGTATAGAAATAAAACTATTAACTACTGCTAATACGGCTCATATACAAATATTGAATCTCTCAGAAATAAAAGTTTAAAAGTGTTATCTTTCTTAAAATTAATTTTGAGTCATGACTAATTCATGTTATAACTGGGCACAAAATCTCTAACCGCAGGGTAGAAATTCCTCCTTATTTATATGGCTTCATGATTTCAGCTAGGAATTTTGTCAGGCGAGCAGCGGTCCCGGAAGAAGAATGTTTTTACTCATGATGTACAGGTTTGCTTGGACATTTGGTGCCATCTTCAAAGACCATAGTAAATCATGAGCAAGAGCATTGCTTTTCTTGCAGGACAACTTTGTCTTCCCAGCAGCAATATCTGAACATTTCTGTATTCCCACCAACACATCTGTCTTTCTGGTGACATCCATCTCTGTGATATGAAGTGGTACCCTTTGAAGTTTTAGCTTTGTACTCTTAGGAGCCACCCTGTGCATTTATTGGCCATCTGTAAATCTTCTTATAGAAATATCTATTCATATCTTTCATTAATTTTTAGCTGAGTTGTTTTTTTTTGTTTTTGTTTTTGTTTTTTTGCTATCTTCATAGTGTTCTTCGGAGCAGAAGTTTTTATTGTGATAGTCTCCCTCGCCCAACTTTAAATTTTTGTTTCCTTGTGCTCTTTGATATCAATTCCAAGATTTCTTAGAATTGATACAATACAACAAGAAATTGAAAGCTATCTACACACTCCCCACTCTGGTGCCTAATACAAGAAATTTATTTTTGTATTGTCTTATAAAGGTCTTTTTATATAACTTTTATGCTTAGGTTTTTTAGTCAGGCAAACTATTTTATAACCAGTGGGCCCAGCACAGTTTTTTGAAAACTATTCTTCTCCTTGTTGAATGTCTTAACGTTTTTTTCTTGCCAGAAGTCAATTTCCCATAGATGTGAAGTTTATTTCTGGATGTTCTAGTCAATCCCATTGGTCTTTTATGTTTCTCCTCATACCGGCATAATTCTTCCTCAATTATAACAGCTTTGTAAGAACTTTTTAAATTGGGAGAAAGGTGAACATTCCAGTCTTGCTCCCTTTTATGGTTGCCTCAGCCATGCAGGATCCCTTGAATTTCCATATGGCTTTTAGCATTAGTACATTAGTCTTTACAAATAAGCAAGATGGAAACTTAATGGAGTTTAGCTGATAGGTTAATTTGGGAAACACCAGAATCTTCAGATTCACAAATATGGCCCATCACAAGCAACCCCTTTGAGGGGATCTGTTGGCCCTTTAGAATTTGCTGAGAACTTCTTTGGTTATGGAGAGAAGAAAGCAGGGTTGAAATATCATGTGTTAGTGTCTGAGAGCCCCCCTGTCAAATAGGCCAAGCTGGTACAATGACTTCATCGGCTGTTAGTATGAGTGACTCATGGACTCCCAGTCTCTGTCCTTGTAGTTCCTTATTGACTTGTGAACTTGGCTTTACAGTATGACAGTCCACCTTTCTATGTCCCTGTCACCTCACCATCACTGATGTTGACCCTGAATCATGTCAGGCATCAAATGACATCCGTGATTTCACCAGGGCTTTTGAGTTTTGCAAAAACAGACAGACCAGCATTAAAATCTCAGGGAGGCAAAATAGCAATTTTAATCTGGTAAATGCAGAGTGATCCTAACAGAGAGGCCACATTACCGGATGTGGAACCTACTCTACCAAATCTACTTTCGCCTTATAAATACATAGATAGTGGGATGTGTCCCTAGACATACCAGTCACACCTTGAGTGTCAACCTGCTCTGATGATGTAGAACCAGGCTGCGAAAGGCTCACCCTAGTACACATGAGAAAAACAAGACATGAGTTGGCTTAAAGCCAGTCAGAAAATGTGTTCCTGGCATTCCACAGTCTGGGTCATGGGGTAAGACAAATTATCCCCCATCTGGCCTTAGACCTACCAGGCTCCTGTGGGAATGCATTAGCTTTGCCACATAATGTGATCTTATAATCCCCTGCCCATCTGTGACCAGTCTGCTTCCTGCTTCCTGCCTCATGGTTCTCTCTCTCTCTCTGCCCTGTCTCTTCGTTTTGTAGCCTGTACTTATGTCTCTATTGCTCTCAGGCCAGCCCTATAGTCCCAAGGCCTCATTTCTCTGGGTCTTCCATGGGAGTGGGTGTGTAAATAGCTTTCACTCTTTGAGTCTGCCAAGAGAGGTTGTTCCCCTACACTCACAGAGCACATTTGGTACAAGAGAACATATGTGGGGGGGAAAAAGACAGTTTCAGAAAGTTTGGAAACACATCACATTCAGAATGAGAGTTGGATTACTTTTTCTAAACAGAAAGAACAGCGTCTGTGTACTATTTACACAGGATGCCATTCATTGTCAGCCATGAACAGACTCACGTTTTCTTCACTGATAAGTTTTAAATTTTTCACATCAAGAAGGAGGTTTTGTTTCTCACCAAGGAGCCAGTTTTCAGCCAAGTCATTGCCACAAACCCAAGGAAGCATGTGAGTCAGTCTCCTTTCTTCTTCGTTGCTGAGTCTGCTCTGGGTGACATGTTAAGGATCTCTTGCTGGAGAGGGTACAGTCTGATGTAACAGGAAATTGTCTTCAGTGAACTGCAACTCGGGGTCTAGGCTTTTCTCCTGACCACAGTAACAAAAAGTGGTACAAAGTATTCAGCCAATGAGGACACAGGCGGAGGTGGCCACGAAGGGGATTGGATGCCGAGGAGAGGACATCAGCATACATAGACTGAGTGGTGTTGCCACAGCTTCGAAGGAAGCCTGGTTTCTTAACCTGGAGTCATCATCACTCAGAACTCTGTGGTGCTGTCTCAGGTTCATATCTTCCTAAAGGAACTGAGCTTTTTTTTTAAAAAAAAAAATATTAAATAAATGAAGGTTTATTGGCAACAGCAAGGGAGGGGGAAGAGAGAGAGAACAGGAAGAGGGGAAGGAGGGAAAGGGCAAAAGGGGCAACAGAATCAATATGTCTCTATTTTATAGTGAACGGCTTCTGGGAGAGTAGACCCACTCCTAGGTAGAGGGCAGGGTATGGCAGCCACGCCCTGCAGCAGCTAGAGACTTTAGCACATATTAAGCCATTTTAGTATAAGTTAGAGTTAGGTCAGATAAGCTTTAAAAATACTAACTGTAAGACAGGAGTGAGTGGCATATGTCTATGATTCAAGAATTCAATAGTCTGAGGATTGCAGGAGGATTTCTGCAATCTCAAGGCTGGAGTTGTCTATATGGTGAATTTGACACCATTCTGGATTACCCAGAAAGGTAATTGGGAGAAAGGTACCAGCTCGTGCTATAAATCTTGCTGGTGTGAAGCCTAAGGTTTCTTACGGCTGTCATTATATTTCATTGCTTATCTTCAGATTTTCCTGACTCCCAGCAGCCAGCTGGAAGCCTCCTCCCTAAGTTCTTAACATAGCGGAAGGTGCTATGAGAGACTTTTTAGTTATGCTCCAGCTTCTCTCTTTGATGTCTCCTGGATATCTCCCAGGGGCTGAAATCAGAACTGAGATTTTTTTTAAACAGGGCCCTAGTCTATGGTTCTTGACCAGGAGAAGGAGGATATTGTCAGCTCAAGTGATATAACTTGAATGTGTATATACGTAATAACAATTAAATAAAAAGAAGCTATGAGTTTGAGAGGGAGCAAGCAAGGATGAAAGAAATGGAAGGGGAAATGACATTATTATATATAATTTCCTTTTTAATGGAGAAAAATAGGTCTACAGATGTTAGCATGTTTTAGCAAGGTAGAAAATGTAATACTGTGAAAGTTAACGTAAACTCAAAGTGCATTCAATATTCCGACTTATCTTTCTAAAGTTAATGTACCATTAAGAAAAAAAGGAAATGCACATTTACTATGTGTAGATTTTAAAACCTTAGTTTATTGACATTTTCAGTCAACAATTTTTTTTATTGGAAAGAAACAGACCTCATGAGAAAGCTGGGGAAAATAAAATGCCGTTGTAGCTGGAATATATATATATTTTTTAATTCCTTAGTATTTCTAGGGCCAGTGCTACTGTGTCAGACCATCAAGGATATGTCTTGGGCTTTGTACACAATATACACCCTGCATAGGTATGTATGTACAAAGACATCCCACACAGTTATAAACTGAAACTAGCTTTTCAGAAATGATTCAGTAATGTGTGTGTGTGTGTGTGTGTGTGTGTGTGTGTGTTGTGCACAGTTTTCCAGCATAGTACTGGAGTGTCTTAACAAAGTTTTATGAAGGCTTCATAAAGTATTTCCTGAGAACAGTAGAAACAGGTTGATGCGTCTTCCTTTCTGCTCTGGATTCAGTCAGCCACAAGCACCTAGTCACTGAGTATTACAGTTAATTGCCATTTAATTCCAGCTGTCTGAAAACATGTGTGGTCTGTGGCCAGGTTCCCAGCTCTGGCCAAGATCAATGTCACCTGGGAACTCTTTCCACTTGCATGTTTCCAGTCACACCATCCAGCACCTATTGAATGGGAATTTGGAGGGTAGAACAGAAAAAGGAGGAAGGGTGAGAAAAGGAGGAAGCCTTCCCCAGTCCATAAATTGTTTTGTGTGTGTGTACAAATTTTGAAAAGATTTGAAAATCTCTCAGGATGCTCTCCTTGGCACCTGGGGTGAGCTGCATGTCTGCCAGCAGCACTTGTCTAGAATACTCCCTGCACAGCATTACCTGGTGAGCCTTTCTGTCATTTCCAAAGTTACCTCTGTAGCCCAGACGGTAGCATTCTCCAGTCTGTTTAATGAAATCTGGTACATCTGATCTTCCTAATTATTGATTATCGGGCCCAAGCACCATTTTTTTTTTTTTTTGAAGGAAGCTTCACAGTGGTAGCAAGAGAAAAGGGAATGCTTAAAGATGCCTTTGTACTAGAACAAGAAAATTGAATACTGAACTGGTGGAAAGAGGATTAACATCCCATCAGCCCTTGCACCCCTTGTGTAAGTGGGTGGGATGGGCAAGATATGACGTGACAGGGAGACACGAACAGCAGAATGGAATCAGAGCTGAATCACTCACCTGAGGTTAGCCAGGAGTGGGACACTTGAAAAGAGAACCCCACAGGCATGTTGATGACAAGCAAGCAGCTTTTTCATGGCCCTCAGGAAGCAGAACTAGGCAGCTTTTCTTTCCCAAACATCCACTGTGACTGCTGGTGAAAATGAAAACAGCCTTCAGGGACCTATCTATCTTACTGTAGCTCTCTGGCACCTTATCACCTCAGTGATGCCTTAAGAGTTATCCTGAGAGGCTTGAGAGGCTGGCGTCTCAGCACATAAATGGGAATCCAAGGTAGAGTCAATAGCTACATAAAAGGGCTTAATCAACATACAAGTGCACAATTAACCTCAAATGCAAATGACTCACGTCTGGACCTTCTGGTCTTGAACACACACACTGAGAGAGAAGAGAGTAGGTATCTGTCTGTTTGTCCCTTAGTTGACGGACAAAAGGCTGAGTCTCTGAAGTGAGAATGGCTACAGAAAAGCCCCCAGCTTTACTGCTCTGCCCTGTAGCCTGCTGTAGGCTTTCACCCAGAGCTGTGCCAAGAAAGGCAGTGCTTGCTAGCATGTTTGTCTTGCAACTACAGATGGGAAACTCCCTAATTTCTATGACAGAGAGAGATTTTTTGTCAACACCCAATGAAAAGGTGTGATTTATCAATGACAGTCGAGCGTCTCTATGTTCTTTGCTGACATGGTGGCAGGACACTAGGAGTGAAGAGAGAAACTAGTGCCAAGTTCTTCCCTGTTCTGTCAGGACAGAGGTGGCACACTGGTGAATACTTGCCTATACTGTTTGTGCCAACACTTTGAGGATGATGCTGGGGACTGGGAAATTAGCGAATTCACTACTAGCCACTAAGGTTCTTCTCCTATGCTCTCCTACACCAATTATTATTAACAAAATCTCGTATTACTCTAATGCGTGCTTAATAGTTTGCCACCCAGGGTCAAGACGTTGAACCAAAATCACTTTTTTTATCTTCCAGTATCCCAGATGTTACAGTATTGTCGAAAGGAGTATAAATGAGACAAGGATTTGGGGCTGTATCTTTGAGAGGGGAAATAATGGCATCCCAGATGATTATTTACTACACTCTTGCAATCACAAATGCCCAGGGAATGCCAGTTTCACATTGAGGCCCCTGGCTTAACGCATCAGGCATTAAATGCATGAACATTTCTTTAGTGCTGCTTAGCTGAAGTTTATCACGGTCATTCTGCCATTGCCTAGCAACTTGAGAAGGCTCTCAATGGGCTCTTTGTCCCCAGTCCTGGCAAAAACAGTCCTTTGCAGATCTCCTTATCAGCATTGGACAATTTATCAGGAAGAAGTGCTTCCACTGAACGAAACTGCCTGCAAATCTGAACCTACTCTCTCTTCCCATCTGCCCCTTCTCCTCCTCCCTCAATATTTTAGGAATCATTTCCTGAAGCAACTAGTTTCTAAGTTATTAATCTGTTCTTTGGGGGACATAACAAAGACATTGTCTTAGGGTATCTCATTATTTTTCTATTTTCCTTTAGTTGGGGTAGTAGTTCCCAGCCCACAAACGTTTGCCTTCCTGATTCAGGAAGGAAAGGGTGCTTGCACACATGAGGACTTCTTGCTCTGGCTTCTGTCCTCTCAGGCCCCCCCATTCAGGGCAAGTGTGCTCCTGGTGCTCACTGGCCCACACTCTCTCTGCAAACACCCTCACAGACACAGTGAAGGCATCCCCTCTCTTAACCTAGGTACATCAGCACCCAGAGCCAAGCACTCCACTCCATGTGTGTTAGTTCCTGGACAGGGCAGCCAGGCTCTCTCGCTGTCACAGCTGACGTGATGAGTTGCTTTGGATAGGCTAAGGAACACAGAAACTTTCCACCTGCATCTTCTCCATCTGACTAGCATTTTTCTTATCTTGTGGTTGGTTTTCTTCGGTGCCTTCTCATTTTTTTTCTCACCTTTCACCTCAATAATCTCAACCCGTCGTCATCTAACTTTTGGTCTTCAGGACTCATCTTTACACACCATTATCGCCTCTCCTGTAAAATGCAAATTTATCTAGGCCACCCCTCATTTGGTCTCTGCTAACATGGTATGGCAGGTGGGGAGAAAGGGTGGGAGACATATGGGATGATGACATTCTCCTTCCACAAGATGGTGCTCTTAGCTATTCTCCAAGGATTCCTCCACACGCTTGACTTGACTATTTTTGGTTCCTAAGTTCCAGATGTTCCCAACTTTGGGAATCCCTGAAGGATCTCTGCATACTTCTCAGGACTCTCCATCTTGTAGTTGTTCCCTTAGCCTAGAACTGTCTTCCCTCTTTCGTTGATCACTGGACAGAGCTGCGGTGCAGCTTGGGCTTTATACGCTGGTGTTAACTTCTTTTGGAGACTATCTCACCCACAAGCCAGCACTGGCCAGACTCTTAGAAGGCATATTGACTTAAATTATTTTTCATCTTTGGCAAGTAAGGAAATAAAAATATGTTTCTTAGAGCTCTATCAAAGCCGGCAAATGTGAGAGCAACAGAAATGATGAGACTATGGGGGTGTTAAAGCAAACTCACAGCTCTTTCAATGCCTCTTTATCTTGGAGCATGTCTCATTGCAGGGCTGTCCTTATACAGCTCACACCCCAACCTGACACCAGGATGTGAGCAAAGAAACACTTAGCCAGGACCTGAGTCAGGCACTGTAACAAAATGTAACAAAATGATGGGTCAATCACATGAAACATGGCCTTCCTTTCGTTCTCTCTTTCTCTCTTTCCTTCTTTTCCCCAATGGATCTCCTTGCTATCCCATGTTGCTTTTCACTTACCAGAAAAAAATTACCTTGATAAAGTTGGTCCTAACAGATAGGTGTGCTATCAAGCTGGAGAAATCTCTTGAGGGGAGAAGAATCAAATACCACGCATAGGATGACTTAATTTAGATCTGACCTTCAGTCATTTTCGGTAACTAGCTCTGTGTGCCTATCCACAAGTCATGATAACCTACAATCTTGAAAGCCAGTGTGATGGTTATTCTTGGTTGTCAACTTGACAACATCTGGAATGAACTAAAACCCAAGTGGCTGGTGCACCTATTTTTTTCTTAATGAAATCATTTCAAGTGAGAAGACCCACTTTTATTATGGACCCTATTTATTTTGTGTACAAAAGTGTAGTCAATCTTGAATAAAGTTTTATTAGCCTCTGGGGGTGGGGGGGGAGACATGGAAGAAGGGAGAGCTTGCTCTTTGCCTGCTTGCCCTTGCTCTCACCAGCAAGCTCATTTCTTCACTGGCGTTAGAGCCTGCTTCTTTGGGATGAATGTGTATTCATCCAGCTTTGTGAACTGAACAATTGGATTCTTGTACTTTCTGCTAGGAGACAGCCACTGTGAGAATAGCTGGAACAAAACCTGTAAGCCATTCTAATAAATACACACACATCAGAGATTTGTTATACATATATAATACACACATAACATATCATAGAATGATATATGATTCTATCAGTTCTCTTTCCCCGAGAGAATCCTAATCCAGCTAATATATACTTTTAACTGGAAGTGTACTCCATCTCATTATGGCTGAATTTTAGTGTTATAAAGTTTGATCAATAGTTGATAAGGTAAGTCACCGTAAATGGCGAAGTCTCACCCCTTAAGCCACACTACACATAAAAAAAAAGTATTAAGAAATCAGAACTAGTTTTCAGGATGATTATAAGGTTAGATGGGTGATTATGCAGGCTCAATTTCCTCAGGCTTCTCATTGAGATTAGCCTGAATGGCTCTGGGTCAAAATGCCCAGGGACGTCTGAATCTATGAAGCAGGTGGCCTCTTACTAACTTGGCTGTCACACAGGAGCCCTGCCTTACAGTGAAGATGGAAAACCTGAGTTCCTATTGAGAGGGACGCCCCAGGCAGGTTACCCTCGTTAGTATTTTCTTCAGACACAAAACAAAAGCTTACATTTTCAGCTTGCTCCTGAGCTCACGGCTGCTCTGAATGTCTGATTGGTCCTGTGAGGTATTAGGTATTGGTTTAAAAATAATCCATTGAGGCTCCATGACTGAAGCCTCACACCCAGTGAGTGTAGAACTTGCAAATATTTCTCAGCTTCCCAAAAGACCTTGAAAAGGAAGATATGTGAGAACACAAGAAAGAACATAGGGCCCACATTTTATTTACTTATCCTGTAAGGGATGTTTAGACCCTAATCAGTCTTATATCCACAAGTAGTTTCCTCTGGAATAAAAGTCTGTTCCTAACCTGAATTGGACACAATGGGGTTGTGCCTCCTTGGCCAGCTTTTGCCATGCTAAGGACTTTCTGGAAGATGGACACAGGGTCAGGAACAAGCAGAGATCTATTATTTTGCAGAAATAGCTTTATACCAGCTGGTGACATGCTTGTGGTCATTTACAATGACTTCCATGTTAGGCTCAGGGCCCAGTAACTTTTGGGGGTTGGGGATGTCAAATGTGGTGCGACCTGCCTGGCATCCTCCAGGGAGGGTCGCTGTGAGCTCTCGGGAACACTGGACTGAGTGTGTCCTCAGGGCACTCTTACTCGGTGTGGGCCCAGCAGTCACGGGTACAGCTCTAGTTAGAACTTTTTCCTCCGCAGGTGAAGGTCTCTGAGAATTACCACATAACAAAGGGATCCCCCTTGTAATTCAAAGACGAACTGATGAAGCTTTCCTGCTCCTCCAGTAATGCCTGCCTTTATTTTCATTCTCAGAGACTTAGTTTCCTCTAGGTCCCTGTTTATAGGTTCACGACTGATTTAGGGTATCTTTACTTCCCAAATAAAACGTTAAGTAGCTCCGTATAATTTCATAATCGTGATCTAGAACAAAAGTACGTAGATGGCATTGGCGGGGATGTTCTGCTTCTATCTGTCCAAGGTGACATCAACATTTTAAGGATGAAGGTCGTGACGTGACACATGAGTGCATCAGCTTACCCCAGCACAACAGATCTTTGAAATATTTTAGGATTGTGTTTGCCATTCCCCAGTAGGGCTTTCTTCATATGAAAGAATTTAATCATTCCAAGCTTTGTCTGATTATTGTACACTCTGATCATTTCTCTGTGAAAACAAAGAGTGGGGAGGGGGGAGTAGAGCATCAATAGTATATATATGTATATATATATTTATAAATTTTACCTTAAAGAGACAGAGCCCTGGGGCTTCCTATTGCTTTCCTCAACTGTGTAGGAGGGAGTCCTGGGTTACTAGATAACATTAGGTATGTGTGTGTGATGACAGCTGGATGTGAGCCTGGTGTCCTCTCTGCACGTTGTTGTCTGCGGTCCTTGCTTTTACACCGTTCTTGATCCCTGTGATTGTATTGGCACCCACAGTGCACCTCGCTCACCCCTGCCTTGTGTGTGATGTTCCAGGTGTGCACTGTGACAGCGTGTGCGCCGAGGGGCGCTGGGGCCCTAACTGCTCGCTGCCCTGCTACTGTAAAAACGGGGCTTCGTGTTCCCCCGACGACGGCATCTGTGAATGTGCACCTGGATTTCGAGGCACCACTTGCCAGAGAAGTAAGTGTCTCCTCGGTGATGGTTTCTGGCCCCATTTTTCCTGGGAGTTATGTACAGAACCATCTCTTAGTTTCTAATGGCGTTGTATAGCTGTCAAGGGCAGGGGAGTCATTCAAGAACTGTCCTCAAATAACACTCCCCTCAAGAACTTTGTTCTTCTCAGCCTCTAGGACTAACTTAACAGATGGGGCGCTTAACCCTTTCTTCTTAGTCATGATTCATTACCTCATTGGCACCATCGTCAGGCTACGATTCTTATTTCTTCCTTAGTGTGTGCAAATGGCGATCCAGAAATCCACTGACCTGTAAATATTTTATTCGGCAATTTGGCATCAGCTTCACCTCAATTACCGGAAGTCAACATCAGCCAAGCCTTGAGGCAATCACACATCTCACTAGTAATCTGAAAGTCAATGCTGTGGGGAAAGCAGAATTGAAAGTTAAAAATGGGGACTGTTGGCACTGTTCCCAAGAAGCCTCCGATTAAAAAATGATTTGTAACATTTTACTAATTCTTTTGGTAATGAAGTCAGAAAAGAATATGTGACCGCTCATAACATACACTGTTGTAATTTCTCAAATCAATTGCTTTTTCCACCAAAAAGTTCAATGCAATCAGTCATTCTACATTTAAATCCAAATAAAGTCTTTGGAAGCATCCAAATATGTAGAGTTCTGTTTACCCACTCTCTCTAATCATAATTAGCCTGTAGTTTTTGAAAGACAAAGATATTAAATTTTGAATGTTTATCATTTTTTTGTCAATCTTGGTTCTTAAAGTCAACAAATGAGTTTGGTAATACTTAATTGAAATATTAATATTTAGAGTGTGATTTTTTTTTTTTTGGTTCCTTATTTGTTCAGCAAAAAGTCTTTGAGCCTCTGGTCTAGGACGAGCTTTGAGCCAACCACAGGAAGATAGAGTAGTCAGCTGAGACATTGCCTAGCTGAAGGGAAATTCATAGTTTAGTGGCTTCTTTCCTTGTTAAAAGCTGCCCTTCTTGTTCCATGCCTGAAAAATTCTCATTATCTTTTTTCTTTTTTAAGTTTTCTCATTTCTCCATTTTAAGTAGACCTCTGTGTGGAACAGGAGATAAACCCAACTCAGAAACCTAACTACGAGTTTCCGTTCTATTTGCAGTCTGCTCCCCGGGTTTTTATGGGCATCGCTGTAGCCAGACGTGCCCACAGTGTGTGCACAGCAGCGGCCCCTGCCACCACATCACAGGCCTGTGCGACTGCTTGCCCGGATTCACGGGTGCCCTGTGCAATGAAGGTAAGTACCCGAGCAGCCTGGAGAGTCCGGGGGTGGGTGGGGGAGGGCTGGAGATCAAGCTTCCTGAGGTCTGCTCTCAGACTTCCCCAAGGCCACACGTCCCGCTATCATCAGCTCTAGGTAAAGGGCTGATGACACAAACATTGGAAGCACTGCCTTGTCACAAAGCTCTCGGGGCCCTTGGCTGTGTCCTATGGTTTCATCGGAACCATCCCCATCGTGAAAAGCTGGTGTGGGAAATCATTGTGACTCCCTGAGTGACTCTCGGAGTCAGATTTCTACACACACCACAGTGACTTTTTGAGACGCCAGGATGAAGCCTTTGGCCTCCTGTGTTGGTAAAAATAAGCCCACCTTGGATTAGGGTTTGTGCTCTCTCAAGCTGAGCCAGTCAGGCAGGCAGTGGGCAGCTGCGTGTGACCCCCAAAATTGTTTCCTGTTTTCAGGGTTCTGTGAGGCGGGTTCCAACTATTGCTGACTAAACTTCGGTTTATTCGCAGTGTGTCCCAGTGGCAGATTTGGGAAAAACTGTGCAGGCGTTTGCAGCTGCACCAACAATGGCACCTGCAACCCCATCGACAGATCCTGTCAGTGCTACCCAGGTTGGATTGGCAGTGACTGCTCCCAGCGTAAGTCTTGTTGGAGAACAGCCGATTGAGTTCTAATGTCTTAGTGTTGAATGCTGTGAGTTTATGTGACCAGGAAAGAATACATATGACCATCCCCATTTATGAAATGTATTGTAATTTTTAAACTAAGAGCTTGGTGCGACGGCCTATGAATATCTACCAATGGATGTGGCTCTTTGGGAAAAACCTAAATTTGTAAAATTTTTTCTTATTCAATATTCAATGACTAATCCTCCATTGATTTATATTTATATGTATATTAATAAATGTATATATATATATATATGTGGTTGGCTAGTCATTGATTATATAACAAGGCTTCATGTAGCCATGGCTGGTCTCAAACTTATTATGAAGTCTAAGATGACCTTGAACTTCTGCTCTCTTTGCCTCCATCTCCTGGGTGCTGGAATTACAGATGTACACAGCCGTACTTGGTTTTATTCAGTGCTAGGAACTGAACCCCAGAGCTTCAGGGGTGCTAAGCAAGCACAGTCCCAACTGAGCTACATCTCATTCCTATTATAATTGATCTAAAACAAAAATAGATGTACTTAGAGATCTATTTCTCGTCATGTATTCGTCTGAACATTTAATTATGGGACTATGAAGAAGTAGAATCAAAGTGACGTAGAAACTTTCTAAGCTCCTGGACACACTGACTCTTTTACTGCAGCTCACATCTTGTCCTCTGCCATGGCTTCTCCAGGTGCCTTTCATACTGCTCTTCAGATGAACAGTATAACCCTAAGAGGAATTATGTCGGTGATTTTAGATGTCTTGTGCCATGAAAAGACAGTGACCAGCAGCCAAACCATCTATCTATCTATCTATCTATCTATCTATCTATCTATCTATCTATCTATCTATCTGTATGTTTGTCTGCCCTTCTTTTCTTCATTACAGCTTTCATGACCCATGCTCACTTCACATTAAAACCAACATGGTACACATATAATAGGTCAAGGAATGAGTCCTATTCTACATGGCAGTTTGCTGGCCATTGAATTCAGACTCTAGCATTTTATAATCAATCTATAAATACTAATTAGTGAGGAATATATCTTTGTCTGAATGTTAGTTTTGTTTTCAGTCATTTAGGCTGTCTCTCATTTATGAGATGAAAAAGCCTTTGGTAAGAGGAATGTTTGTTGTTATAGATAATTTTATAGTATGTGTTTTCATCTATTTGGGGGTGGAATTTCAGAAGCAATTGCCATCTATTCAAATCTGTGAGCTGCAGGCTTCTGACCGACTCAGGTTGGCACAGGAACAGGTTGAGAAATAGGTACCGAAAATGAACGACACAGCCTAGGAGAGAAAACAAAGACCCGATGTCATTGCTGGAACATGATTAGTATAATTTGCTCCTTTAAAATGTCTTCTTTATTTTGGAAGTTGGTCACTTCCTCATTTGGAGGAGGAATGTGCTGGAAGGAACAAAAATGGGAACAGCACTGTGAATGGAGACAATAGCATGGCCTGTCCCCATAATCACTCCAGAGGAAACTGATTTATTTGGCAAGCCTTGCTTCTCCTGGGGATCATTGGTTTCATTGATTCCCTATGGTCTCTGTGGACCCATCTTAATATTTCTTCTTGGCTGGTTATCGGCTAGTTTCAAAGGAGGAAAGTCCTTCACCATGCAAGCAGAGATTTTGAAAATTAATGGAGTGCATTTAAAAGGGCAGGTGTCCTTGGCAAAACGACTATCGAAAGCCTTATCTCTATACTTATCTTTGGAAATGGACTTTGAACGATCTTTATTTCCAGCCTTTGATCACAACCAACATGGGGAATAAAGCCTGTTGCAAGTGGCCAACTTTGAAAATTATGTTCCGGGGCAAAAGATAGTTCATGAAAGTTTACTAAGCATCATTCGAAGTCGTTTTCTTGGGGCTAGAGATAGTTTTGTGTGGTTTCCAGCTCTTGCCGAATCCTGAGGGTCAGAGTTTGGACCCTAGAGCCTTCTAAACAGGGCGAGGGGGGTGTTCAATGACACTTGTGCCCTCTGCTGATATCCACGCAGACATAGGTGTGCATACCTGCACATATATTACACGGACACTCACAGAGACACATAAACACAGCTAAAACAAGGAAATGTACAAAGGAAATTGGGTAGAAAAAGACAAATTGGATTTATGCTCTTTTTTTTTTTAGAAGCAGGTTTTGAGGGTAGAGAGTTCTATATGCAGCATGGGGGGGGCAGGGAATGGGCATTTTAGCCTCACTGTGGAGCCTCAGGGGGAAGCCATACTTCAGATACCAAATAATGACTATCACCGGGAATCCGTGTGACCTTGGACAAGATCCCTTTCCCCACTAATGAACCAAAACTTCCTCACCTGTAAAATAAGGAAACACACACACACACACACACACACACACACACACACACACATCCTAATATTCCTGAGGTCCAGAACAGTGCCAGGTACACGGTAGATGTCATTGGTTTAACAACTGAATCTTTAAGAGTAATTCTTGCTCCCTCAAGTTCTTCTGAAGCTGTTAATGTGTGTCTGTGTCAGTAACGATGGTAGCTACTGCGACCAGCTTTGCCCTGTGGGGTTAGCGTGGAATTTTGCATCTGAAGTGAATTGTGAGCACACTGTCTCTATTGCTGGTGTTAACCCAACACATAGAAAGAGGCTGGGAGAATGTTCTGTTTGGTGCTGACCTGGGGACTCCAACTCATGTCTCCGCACTTGCTTGGTTTCAGCCTGTCCGCCCGCCCACTGGGGTCCGAACTGCATCCACACCTGCAACTGCCACAATGGAGCCTTCTGCAGCGCCTACGATGGGGAGTGTAAATGCACTCCCGGATGGACGGGGCTCTACTGTACTCAGAGTAAGCCAGGGGCCTTTGGAGGGGAGCCGCACCCACGGAGGAAAGAGCCTCCCTGTCTGTGTGCATCAGGTTAGCTCAGTGAGGGCTTCTTCCAAGCCCATGTCACCTACTCCATGGCCTCTAGGGAGCTACCTTCGTCCGAGTGCTTGAGAAGTCCCACATTCCAGGTACCCCTCGGCTAGTTTATGTTAGGACCAACTCCAAGTGCCTGGGCCCCACCCCACAGGGTCTGATTCAGCGTGCCTGGACCAGGAACTGTGAATTTGCCTTTCTGTTCCTTGGAGGTAATATCAGCTCAGGATCACGTTTTTAAAACTATTCCTTCGGTTCTTACTCCTAGCTTGTATCTCATACTGCAACACCTTGTAGAGCAAAAACATTGTGGAGCAGTGCCCTATTGCTTCCAGCTGAACGAAGGAGACACACAAGGAAGACATTTATTATGGATATTATCAATAGTAACATAACTTCAAAGGATGACCATGTTGAGGAAAAGAGATGAGTTAGAAAGTAGGTAATTCCTGTCTAGTACTAACTTGTAAGAATAATAGAGAAGAGATGGAAGAAGACTTCTAGAAATTTCTAGCAGTAGGGATGGCTATTGACCTAAGAGTTGAAAGACATAATTGTCAAGGACAAATTTGAAAGCTATTCTCCAAGGATTGTGCATCCATAAAGATGTTTGAGCTCCTTAGGGCTACTTTAAACAGAGGACCCTTGTTAAGTGGACAGAGCATGACGCAGTGATACATACATGGGTCTGGCCCTGCCTGACATCCGGCCACTTAGCAGCTGTGTGACTCGGAATAATGAGGGCTTCGTTCCTATCTGTAGCATGGGAAGACCCACCTCTGAATTTTTAGGCCACCAAAGACCAAATGACAGAATGAATGTAAACAATCCAGCGCAGAGTGGGCACCAAACACATGTATGATGTGGGAGGAGTCACTGGGTGATGGCGTCTGAGATCTGAGTGCCATTTCTGCTGAAAATTCGAGCTTTCCTTAAATGGCAAAATAAAAGGCGTGCACAATATTTGGAAGCAGCTGACGAATCTGCCTGTACTAAAGCTTTCATTGTGCCTGAAGCACTCTTGCAGAGCAGCTGCTGACCTGTGGAAGCCTGTGTGTGTGTGTGTCCTGCCCCAGGCTCTGGTGGTGTTGGCCTTAGAAGCTGTGCGGCAGTGCAAGGACTTAAAGTGCTTTGCAAAGCCCCTGTGAAACACAGTTGGTTTTGAGCTTTAGCATTCTATCACATACATTTGATAATATGATTTAAATTAAAACTGGGTATAGTGAACAGAACTATGTATGAGAAGAACTTTAATCATTTTGTACTGAAGGTAAAAATGTACAGACAATGTAAATTTAAAGTCTTCAGTCCAGGGAACTCAGATCCAGGATTCCAGAAACTGAGTGCAGAATGAAAGAGAATACTGCACCCTTCACAGGCTCCAAAGAGCTTTGTAGGAAGATCAATGATGATGGTTACACTGACAGCTAGGGAACTCTCCTGCCTCCTGCTTGTGGATTACAAACTCCTTGTAGGAGCTCAGACTTGAGACTTCCAGGCAGCCCTGTGACAGCTGAGCTGGGCGGGAACGCCTTTACTCTTGAACAGCATTCAAAGCCCTTCAAGTTCAACCACAGACTGTGCAGGCAGGAGCCATGTATCTCACAGGTAGCCTTCTGACTGCCGCTGCCCTCCCCCTCGCACAGGATGCCCTCTGGGCTTTTATGGCAAGGACTGTGCACTGATATGCCAGTGCCAAAACGGAGCTGACTGCGACCACATCTCCGGACAGTGTACCTGCCGCACAGGGTTCATGGGATTGCACTGTGAGCAGAGTAAGTACGCACGTGGCATCTCCGGGCGCCTGGGCCACCTTCCTCACACGCCCAGACAGGCCAAGGCGGCATGACTGCGTCTTTTCTGAGCTGTTCGAGTGATGGTTAATCATCAGGACAGTTGGTTTCCCCTTCTCAAGATCTCCCCGATGGAATCCTAACTGACTTTCCTCCCAATCTCCAAATCCTTTCCTCCAAATTCGGAGTGAAAGGAATTCCACCTGACGCCCTGGATAGAAAGGGAGGAACTTTCAGAAGGAGGGCCAGTTCAAGTTTTTCATTACGTTTTTGCTGGCTTTTCCTCCCTCTCTTATTTTTGGAGTGTGCTTTCCTGGAGGGTTAACAGGGATGGCCAGTCTCCCTTCATGGCAGCAGTGAGGCCAGGCTTACACGGGAGGATAGAGCTGGTTGGGGAGAAGTGCTGGGGCCTGAGCCCCAGGAGCTGGCGTGGGAGTGAGCCAGGCAAATGTTGCCATATTTTTATGATATTTTTACTCTTTCCACTAACAAATTTTCTTAATCTTAATCTTCAAAACAACACAGTACCTTTACGTGGTTTTAGTCCCACTCAAGGAGAGTATGCTGGAGGGATTACCCATCTTCATTACTTCCCTATCCACCTCCAAGAGCTGTGCACCCACTTATGAGGTCACGGGGACATTAGCCTTAAACAGAGTATTTAAGATGAGCATCCTACTCTTTTCCTCCGTGGCTTTTGTGCAGTACGGAAGATGAAACTCTAAAGACCAGAGCTGCGTGTGGCACAGTCTCTGGCACTAAACGCCCCGAGGGAAGGCAAAATGAGAGGTCACCACCGACCACAGAGTGTATTCTTGGGAAGGTGGTTCCAAAGATGACGTCATGCAGACATAGCACAGCGCAGCCTGGAGAAGGGGGAGGAATTAGTATTCCTCCTCTCTGTTCCAGCCTTACCCTGTGCAGCTTACAGGTCTCAGCCTTAAGAGCTAACACATAGCATGTCTATGCAGAGCCTTCCTCCTGAAATGCAGAAAGAACCGCCAGGAGCCGCTTCAAGACAAAGGCACACAGTGTTAGGTTTGCGTCTGTTCCAGGTGACGGTTAAACAGATACCGCGTCACAGAAAATTGTACCGGTAGCAATCTCTACGAGTGTAAATACTGTCTATACCCGCTAAAGAGATCAGCACGGGCTCTAAACTGACTTGCATTCAACTGCCCGGCAACCAGTTAAGGTCTTACTAAGAAAAACCTCTTAAGTGCTTCCGTGATAGCTCTGAACATGGAATTAAAGTACCCCTGTTTTTGAAACCCGATCCCAACGCTCCTCCGAGTAAACAGGACTCCGTTTGCTAGAGGCTCTGTAGCGACAGCACATCGCCCCCTGCTGTTCACTTTGCAAACAACATCCGTGTTGAAGATTTTCAGATTTAAATTCCATGCACCCACAAGGTTCTTTTAAATTACAGCATATTTTAAGACTCGTACTGTGTTAGCCTCTGAGACTTCCACATGAAAAACCTATCCTTCAGTCATTCTATGTCAAATGAAACTCTGATCTAGAAAATAACCCAGACTGGCCCTACTTCCCACTAATCTGAGTGAGAACACGTCTTTAGGAGGAATCCTAGAACCTGCACAAAATATGTGCGTTCCGAAGGGATTATCTCTAGTTTACACTGTTCGGTGCGGTTCCCTCTGACCCGCAGACTTGACTGTGGGGGGGTCACATCAAATTGCTTCTCTTGGTTTTGTTTGTTCCACGAGGGTCCCACAAACCGTCTGCACGTGCATCGGGTCAGTGGGCACTCAGCAGGCGAATGTGTCAGGAGCTGAGCCGTAACGTCGGCTGGCTCAGTCCTGAGCAGCAAGCCTGTGAACCCTACCATGACTAGGACCGCCGCCACCTCGTACCTCGGATGGCACGGGCCTGAAAAGCAGGCACCTGCGGATAGGGTTCGCCTCCTGATAGGCAGAGCACGCCGAAGAAGACAGCCTCCCCCTCCCCGAGACTTGAGAAATACAGTGGCTCCCTCTCCTCTCCAGAATGCCCTGCGGGAACGTACGGCTACGGCTGTCGCCAGATCTGTGACTGTTTGAACAACTCCACCTGTGACCATATCACCGGCACCTGTTACTGTAGCCCGGGATGGAAAGGGGCGCGATGTGACCAAGGTAAGTACTGGCAAACAGCAGTGGTCTTCGTGGTCTTCGTGGCCACTGCGCACGCTCCATATCAAGTAGTTTCACTCACGCCATCTTGAATAAACCTCATTAAAACTCTGATGGCCTAGCTGGTTATTTATGTGCTTGAGAAAGGAATCCCATGTTTTTGGTGTCTTTAATAAACACATAAACCAGCTAAAGATGACAGAAGTTAGGCAGTGTCTTCAAGGTTTCATAGCCAGTGATCAGAATGTCACAGCTTTGATGCTATGCTTTTCTTATTCTAAAATCCATAAACTTTCTATTTTTAAAAGAAGATTTATATAGGCATAACTGGCATATGCAACCACACACATTTACTTTACACAATTTTCTGAAATCCAAAATCTGTGTATTTCGCGGAAGCAACCAGCACGATAAAGATAAAAATCCATCACTCTCATCTGTTTTCTCATGCCCTTCTCTGCCACCTCTTCCCCACAAAGCAGGCCACAATTGATCTTTCTGAACTGTTTGCAATTTTTCTAGAATTTCATGTGAGAAGGATAACATTGTGCTTTTTTTTTATGCCTAGTTTTGTCTAGTTACCGTAAGTACCTTGAAATTAAAATGTATGTGTAAGCAAATCCATAGTTCAGTTCTTTGGCTGCTGTGCAGTATTCCCCTGAAGAGATAAACCAGAATTTGTGGACGTCTGGACAGTTTTCAGTGTTTGGCTGCCACTGCTAAGGCCTGTGTGAACAGTGTGTGGAAGTCTCCACATGGCCTGTGCTTTCGTTTCTTTTGGGATGAATACTCCTGAGGAGAGTGATTGAATGGTAAAGCAGGCACATATTTAACTTTTAAAGAAATTCGTGTTGGAGTGTTGTTTTTGACTGGGGTGTGTATCGTAGCCATCTGGGATTATTTGTCAAATATGTTTTTCACGAAAGCATTTGGACAGCTCTGACCATCTAGGGCAGAGGGTCCTCTGAGAATGTTCTCCTGGTGGTTCTGAGTGGGACTTCCACCACAAATTTTGACTTTAATGAGTTAAGGTACAGATCTTGTTGCCAGGAACTATCAAGAGGAATCTTTCAGCTGTTGAAAATAGTTTTTCATAGGATAGTGTATCTAGCAGTAAGAGGTTCATTGGTCTAGGTTTATATTGGAGTTGTGTTGGTTTAGAAGGTACTAAGGATAAGTGAAAGACTGAGTTAGACAGGTGAGCATTTAGGACTTATTCCTATGTAAGAACAGTAGTAGATAATAAATAAAACAAAGCAAAAAATTAGATAAGTTGTTATCAAACCTTAATTGCCAGTCTGAGTTTAATTTGAAAGACATGAGTGACTGTCAACACTATGCCTGAATCTCAGGGTTCCTGCACTGTCTCTTGGTAGCTTAGAGGAGGGAATGGTGGCACCAACCACATTTGAAAATGAAGAGCGCCTGTGTTTCTACACTCTTGTTTCCCAATTAGTGTTTCGTGGACTGAGAACACCCAGGCCTTAGGCCTGTGGGAGCCTTTTTTGTTTTGTTTTGTTTTGTTTTGTTTTTTTGTTTTGTTTGGTTTTGTTTTGTTTTAATAGAGATGAACCCTTTACCTGGCTCACAGTCACCCACACTCTGTCTCCACCCTCTCCTAGCTGGTGTCATCATTGTGGGCAATCTGAACAGCTTAAGCCGGACCAGCACGGCCCTCCCTGCTGATTCCTACCAGATCGGCGCCATCGCAGGCATCGTCATCCTTGTCCTGGTTGTGCTCTTCCTGCTGGCGCTGTTTGTTATCTACAGACACAAGCAGAAGAGGAAGGAATCCAGCATGCCGGCGGTGACCTACACCCCTGCCATGAGGGTCATCAATGCAGATTATACCATTGCAGGTAGGGCCGCTGTGGGGGGAGGGAGGCAGGTCCTGGGTTCCCCTGCTTCTTTGGAATTTGGTGTCTGGCTGTGTGGCCATTGTGTCTGGCAGTTTCCCCTGATATGGCTGCACATTCAGAAGAGGTGTATGTGCCTAGAGTGAAATCATCATTTTCGTTTCGTTCAGAAGCTTTAGAAAAGGACATGTGTGCGTGCATGTGTGTGTGTGTGTGTGTGTGTGTGTGTGTGCGTGTGCGTGCGCGCGCATGCGTGTTTGCTTATGTGTATGCACGTGCTTGTGGAGGCCGGCAGAAGTGATCAGATCCCCGGGAGAGCTGGAGTTACAGATGGTTGGTGAGCTGCTCAGCATGGGTGCCTGGAATCTTGGAACTGAACCTGGTTCCTCTGGAGCAGTCAGCACTCCTAGCCACTGAGCCAGCTTTCCAGCCCTGCTGTGAGGAGTTTTAAATTGGGGTCAGTGAATGGTTGCTTTATATTTAGCCAACATAAGTCATGGATAGACTCTGCTGAACAGCCAGTCCCAAATTCTGTCATATACAAATGGGGAGGAGAGAGAGAGACGGCACATTTCCTGGTGTGTTTACTTCAGCTGGCATCCTCTATTCCTGTGCCTGCATGTATCAGTAACTGAAGAAAACTAAGTTATACAGGCCTGGGGTATACAGGCAAGAACCAAAACAGTCCATTATGAAACCTCTTTTGCATCTTCTCGCGGCAAGTCCCCAGTGGTGGCAGGGATGGAGGGTAGAGAGTGGGGAGGGATAATGACAACACACACAGTCAACCATCAAGAGGGGTAAACTCTTAAACTGAAGAAGCCGAAAAGCTTGCACAATAATTTCTTGAGAAATTACTGAAGGACCCTGACTATAGGCTTATCAATATCATGATTCTTGGAGAATATGCAAAATAGCCAATTTACATGAGAGCAATTTTCAGCGCAGAATTATTGGGCCAAGAAATCAAGGGTTTTTAAAAGAAGAGGATGGGTATAAATGTTGTAGTTTCAAATGATGCTATCCCTGTTTTTACAGGCCCCAGAGCTAAGAGCAGTCTTCCGTGGATGCATTCACAACTCTCAAGGAGTTGGTGCCTGCTCTTCTCGGGGCTTTGAAGAGCAGGCTGGGTAGGAGAGGAAAACATCTGTACTACCATTTTGGTTTAACCGTTCCCCCCTCTTTTTGCAGAAACCCTGCCCCACAGCAATGGTGGAAATGCCAACAGCCACTACTTCACCAATCCCAGTTACCACACACTTACCCAGTGTGCAACTTCCCCTCATGTCAACAACAGGGACAGGATGACCATTGCCAAGGTGAGAGAAAATGCCTCAAGGATTCGAAAGTGGGGAGGGGAGACAGACAAGGCACACACACTCATGATGGCTTGAAACTGCTGCTTTAGATACTTCCTGCCTCTTGCCCAGGATTGGGCAAGATTGGTGCCTCCTAATCTTGATGTCCTCTGAGTGTGTCTAAGCATCTTCAGAGGGCTCACCAAGGCCTAAGTGACAATGGCTTCCAGTCTCTTCCACTGATCTTGTGCATGTTAAGGTCTATCAACAACCCGCACTGTTTCTGTTCCACCTGGGAAAATGTTCCTAATCTCACATGAGATTAAAACGCTATCTCACGATGATGTCAATAAAAACATAAAGACCTATTGTGAAATCACCAAGTTTATCTCCTCTGGTCACCCGTGCTTCTGTGTCATGCCCAAGGTGCTCTGAGTTCCAAATATACCTTCCTGCTGTGTCCCACCTCTGTCCCCAGTCTCCATTATCTGGCTCACCACTGTCCAGATTTCAATTAGGGAAAGAAGGAACAGAACAAAAGATAAAGAAAAGACCAAGTTAATGAGTTTAATTCACTGTCATTACATTGACACTTCTGGGTTTTCACGGTGGCACCTCGGAGTTAAATAGAACCTCACATTCCCCAGATACTGTGTTCATCATGTCACTGTCATACGGCCTCCGACACTTGTGCTTATGCCTCCCAGAATGGTCAAGGCACTGGACACTCACAGCATCATGGAGACCTTGATGGAGCCTAGATTCAAAGTTCTTCCATCTAAAATTCTTCCTTTATAACCTGAGATGGGGTCTCTTTGACAAAAGGTGACAGTGTGAAATGAAGGCGTCCAGGTCATGGGGGAGGGGGTTCTGCCCTGAGGGACATGTGCTCGGCCTGCCAGGAACGGGTTACCTCATCTCTTTCTCAGCCTCATTGGAGGGAAGGCCTTGTCATGGACTCTGAACGTGTTTTCTGCCCTGTGTTCTCTTCCTGAATCTTCTTCTTACTTTTTTTTTTTTCATAGTCAAAAAACAACCAGCTGTTTGTGAATCTTAAAAATGTGAATCCAGGGAAGAGAGGTGCCTTGCTGGACTGCACCGGGACGTTGCCTGCTGACTGGAAGCAAGGCGGCTACCTCAATGAGCTTGGTGAGGCCCTCGAGTGCGCCCGCATACTTGACAGTCTACGCATTCATTCTGTTTCCTCTGTACTATTAACCACCCACCAGAAACAGGGAGCCAACCCAAATGATGAGTTAGGTCTAACACCTCTACTGGGCTCAGTACTAGCCTTCATGCCTTCTTTGTTTAACAAACACTTAGGGAGTTACCACATACTTCCAGGACCGCAGACAAGCATCTCTGCCCGCAGGTAGCTTCATCCACATGAATCCAGTTCCCACCAGCGCTCTGATACGTAGTCCTCCGCACTGTATGATGGTTGAACAAACGAACCAGAAAGACCTGGAGTAACTTACAAAAGCCCCAGTAACCTGTTTTAAAAACCTGTTAGAACTGACCTTTGAATACTTGTCGACTTTTGGCGTGATGTGGGATCCTCTTTGTCTTCTCTTGCTACTGAATGCCATGCTCAATGTCTCTCCCCCCTTTTCAGGTGAGGAAGCAGTCATAAGATTAGTTGTCCTCAAGCTTTTTGCAATCGGGATCTATTTATATTCTTAAAGATGTTTGAAGACCCCCGAAGGGCCCCTGCTGGTATAGGCTATCTATTTAGCGTATAGCATTTTGTGAAAAAGAAACCAAGACATTTTCAAAGTAGTTATTTTAGCTAATTTGTAATAGCACATCCTCCTCCTCCACCACCACCACCCCTGCAGATGTGCAAGAATAAAGCTGCCTCACAGCTTTATTTTCTGTCTGGCTTAATAGCAAATAGCCAAATTCTCCTATCTGCTTTGTAGCCAGTCAGTTGTGGAGCTCATACTGTCTAGCTTCAGGGAAACCTCACTGTACACTTGAAAGAGCTGTGGAATGACTGGCAAGTAATCCTGTTTTACCATGGAAACTGTTTTAATTTGGGGGATTCCCCTCATCAGGAAATGCGGTGCCGCTGAGCTCATGGTACTGTGTGCACTGCAGTTGTGTTAGATCCATTCTGTTGCTGTGGTTAAAAACCTTTAGCCAAAAGTACCTCAGGGGAGGAAAGGGTTTACTTCATCTTACAATGCCAGGTCACAGTTTAGAAATTAGGGCAGAAACCATGTTCTTCACCCTCTCTCCCCCTCCTGCCCCCCCTTTCTACGTCCTTCTCTTCCTTTCCCCCTTCTTTCTCTCTCTCCCTCTGCCCCTATCTTTTTTACACAGTTAGACTACCCGCCCAGAAATGGTACTGCTCGCAGTAAGCCAGGCACTCCTGCACCAAATTAGGAACCAATACAACCTCATGACCCTCACCATAGGTCAGTGTGGTCTAGACAATTCCACAATGAAGGCCTCCCTCTAAGGTGACTCACTCGTGAATCTTATTTCTAAAGATGTATAAATCAGAAGGCGCAGAGGCATCACAGAGGCTTCGGCAGAGCCCAGACCCGCAATTCTGTCTGACTGAAGCAGACAGAAAGGGAGTAAAGCTGAGTCTCGGAGTGGGCTGTCTGCCTGCCCTCTCCACGTCTTCTGTGGACTATATGCACGTGGAATTTCCCAAGATGCAGCAGGCAATGTCAATGGGCTCTGGAGCCCTTTTCTTGTACAAATGTTTCAGTAGAACAGTGAGTCAAAAACTTTTAACTCAGTGTGTCTTAAACAGTAAGATTACGTGTCAGGTTTACAATACAGGTCTAAATAACAATAGAGCCCAAAGAAGTATATGAATTGATAGTACTAAAGAGGAAATAAATTTTGTTTTGTTTTAACCTACTATAATTTGTCCTGATTTTGAAATACAAAACAGTCATGGTGTTGGCCATGTAAACATCTTTGCTTTCTGTCTCAGAGAGACCTAAGAGTTATTGCTATAGATTCTTCATGAGATGCTCAGGATTTTCTTGATTTATTTCTGCCTAAGAGCAATTAAGCACTTATACAGGAGGGATGAAAAAAAAGCATCTTTTTTTTTTGAAACACAAAAGCACAGTATGGATGATAAAGCATGTAGGTTTCCTTTTTCTTAAACAAAGGACGGGTTTTGTTTGTTCTTAGGTGTGTGCAGACACATGTGTGTGGGGGGGATGCCACAGGTGTGTTCCCCCAGAGACCAGAAAAGGGTGCCAGGCCCCCTAAACTGAGCGGTGTGAACTGTGAGCTGCCGGGTGTAGGTGCTGTGAGCTGAACTTGGGTTGTCTGGAAGAACAGCCAGTGCTCTCACTGACTGAGCCATCCCTCCTGCCCCTTGGAATAGTTGTTTTCCTGGTGTCTGAATGGTCCTTGCACTTGACACAAAAACCCCAGAGACTGGCGCTTTGTTGTCATATGGCCTGGAATGTACCCTCTTGCTCTCGTTTACTCATGATTAAAATGGAGGTGATAGGCATGTCCTGGCTTGTTGTCAGAATCAGATTAAACTGAGCGTTTGGAAGCCCCTTTCCTGGGGATTTGTACAAACAGGAGTTGTGAGGGAGTCGAGCCCACCTGCTCTCTTACTGAAACAGCTCCCGCACCCTCCAACGATAGGTGGGACCCTGGCCGAGTGGTCTTACAGCCACAAGAGTCTCCCCATTTTGGTCTAACCACACTGAAGTTCTGTCTAATGTCTGGGAAAAGGACATTGAGTCTAGACCCCGCCAGACTGTTAAGAAAAGTGTCTACAGTTTAGAGAGGAGCAGGAGAATTTTGTAGAGTACTGCAGTCACAGTCCTGTGACAGTGAAGTGGCTCTCAGAGGCGATGAGCTTTTCCCATCTGTGGTGTTATTCCGCCAAGTCTGTGAGCTCCCAAGACCACCCTTGCTTTTGACACCAATTGTAAGCACACAGGTCAGAAAGACAACAGGATGGATCAATAACTTAAAGAGTGATTCCCTGAACCCCCTAAATACCCTTGTAGCTATGGACTAGCAAAAGGGTAGGATTAAAGTCTATCAAGGGAAGAATTCAAGAATGGTTAGAGCATGATGCGGCCAATGGCTTTTTCCCACTCAGTTTTAGTTACTTCTGACTTTTCCTGGCATGATGTATGCCAATATTGCCAACTTGTGAAGCTCACCAGAGTGCTCATATCTAGGGTCCAGGGATTTGTCCTGTGGACATGATTGACTGCCCAAAGGGTTGTGCCCTTGCTTATTTCTATGCCCTCAAAAGGAAGGCTGATATGATATCCTCCCCTACTTGAATCGTCCTGCTGGTATGTCTAGCAGAGCTTCCATGCTGAACCTCTAGGAAAAAAAATATATTATTGTGCCGAATATCGCAAGATATTAGAGGTTGCCACCCAAGAGCTAAAGGCCAAGGTCAGACTTCTATTTCGCAAGGTTAATTTCTATTGCAAACTTTTTCACTCTGTCGCTCTAGAGCAGCGGTTCTCAACCTTCCTAACGCTGTGACTCTTTAATACAGTTCCTCATGTTGTGGTGACCCCGCAACCATAAAATTATTTTTATTGCTACTTCATGAGTAATTGCACTACTGTTATGAATCATAATATAAATATAATACAAAATGGTCTGAGGCAACCCCTGTAAACGGGGTCGTGACCCACAGGTTGAGAGCTGTTGCTCCGTAGACCCCTGAGCCTTTGCCAACAGTGTGAGATTGGGCTAGACTCTTGACAACAGAGACCCAAGAAAGTGTGCTTCAGAGAAGAAAATACTCCCATTTCCTGCCTGACAACAGTTGATATTAAACCATTTCCTTCAAGAGAGTCCCTCTCTTTTTATCCTCAAAGATCCCCATAGGACATTATCATCTAAATCTGAATCTAAGGGCACTAGAAGATAAAGGGCGGGGTTACATTCTTAAACACTCCATTTAAAAAAAAAATGAAAAAGATTTGGAAGGTTCACCACACAGCATTACTCTCTGCCTTTAACTAAGTCTTTAACATTGCTTTGAGGGATGATAAACAATGCCCCGAGATGCTTTAGAAGGGCTAGTGCTGATGCTATTATGACACTTTAAGCGAAATCCCACTCACTTACATGGTGCTTCAGAGTCTGCAGGCCTTTTAGAAACACGTTCTGCTTCATTTAATGGTGAAAACAGCTACATAAGGCCAGAGTGCAGATTTTGGAGTCCTCAGTTTAGAGAAGAGAAAACTGATCCTCAGAGCTAAGCATCCCCCCCAACACACACACACACACACACACACACACACACACACACACACACACA
>NW_026596040.1:18515743-18555783 GCF_907164565.1 Psammomys obesus
CACACACACACACACACACACACACACACACACACACACACACACACCCTAAAGCTATGCACCTAGGGAGTGATGGGAGCTACGAGCTTGAGCTCCTGTGCACTGCCTTTTCTTCTTCCTCCTGATCTTCTGGGGGACCCTTTTTCATGTTCCCTGGTAGCACTACAATGTAGCATTTGCATGATGGACTAGAGAGGGACTTCTTGTCTTCTTCAGTAATGTGAATGCGATGGATCAGTGATGACAGTCTGACGCTCTGTCTAAGGTGCTTGCGACTTCATTGGTTTCAGGGTTTGCATGCTTTCACTGCCAACCAATTTCATTTTTCCCATTGTGAGCGGGACTATTTATCCAGGAAGTTGTCTTGAAAACAAGACAACTTATATAGGCAGATACATCCACAAATGCCCCCCTACTCGTATACTGGAAAAGTCAAATTTTTTCAAGTAAAAATAATTAATAAAGAGGGAGTATTAAGTCAACATACTCATAAAGGAGATGATCCTCTAACTGAATATTAGTTACTGAGAAATCCGTGTGAAAACCATCAGACCCTTGAAGGAACCATTAGAAAGTGATCTCTTGGTCTAGTCTTGGCTTTGTCAAGTTTGCTGGTTCCTCTCTGCTTGTCCTTTTGTTCCTGTGTGAATTCATCAGCCTTTTCCAATGCAGGAGAATGACGAGATGAATGTGTCTCATCTCAGACTGCACGCTTGGGTCCAGGCCCTCGCATGACTGATGTGGTATAAACATTTGAGAGCAGAGCCATGGTGGCTCACTATGGGCCTATCATCTGTGGTGATTTGAGATGTGGACATGTTTCCTTTAGTTTTCAGTTCTCATGGCTTGCTTTTTTCCTTTCTTTATCACAGGCGCTTTTGGACTTGACAGAAATTATATGGGAAAGTCCTTAAAAGGTACAGTGTAAATTTGGGGAAGGATCTCAGAGACCGTAATAATTTTTAAAGCAGACAAAGGTGGAATTATCAAGATGACCTAGCATTCTGTGTGATAAGCCACTATAATGAGACTAAACACGTTTGAGAGACATGGAGAGAATGGCTCTTGGCAGATCTGTTTGGAGGGCAAAAGTTCCAGTTTTCTGAGGGAATACCCACATTTTCTTTAAATTAAGCAGTGTCTAGGGAAAGAGAAATGTGAGCTGGGAAATAGCTGGAAATAAGAAGGGATCAGTATGGCCATCTCATGATTGATATCATCCTTCATTATGATAAAGCAATAAAGCATCCAGAGAGTTACAGAGAGTTTCCACCGCACAAATGACCCTCGCTCTGTGATAACAGAATTATCCTGTGTTTCTGAGGCCATCAACTCCAGCTTTATTGATTTAAAGGCTTTAATTAGTAATTTTTCTCATAGTATCAGAATAGAATTAATTGTATTTGAATGTGATCATCAGAATGAAATCAGACCCCTGGCATTTTTCTTGGCAATCCCCTTAGAGGGGAGACAAAATTACTTTATAGATGGACAATTTTATAGAAAATCGACTTCAAAATAAGTGGAAAGTGCACATTATTTTCAGAAAATACCATTATGAAAACCTACCCATAAAGACAAAGAGATAATCTGCCCAAGGAAATTATCACCAGGAAATGATGTTTCCTGTGAAACTGCTCTTACTGCTTCCCTTCCATTTCTCTTCTCAGACCTGGGAAAGAACTCTGAATACAATTCCAGCAACTGCTCCCTCAGCAGCTCCGAAAACCCGTATGCCACCATCAAAGACCCACCTGCCCTCCTGCCCAAGAGCTCTGAGTGTGGCTACGTGGAGATGAAGTCCCCGGCGCGGAGAGACTCCCCATACGCAGAGATCAATAACTCGACCTCAGCCACCAGGAATGTCTATGAAGTTGGTGAGTTTTCCATCCAGATAGAGAACCCTGGCACAAGACTGTGTTCAAAGCAGTTCTGAGTAGACCATGCTTTACCTGCTATTGTGTTTTTAGAGATCGTATTAATTGATATGAATTTTTCAGAAAAATCACACCTGGCAAATTTAAAATAGTTTTCCTTTATCTTCCACACGGCTGTCATCTCTTGTTGTATAACCACAGTGAATCTATTAGTGCGTGTGTGAGGAAGCACATGTATCAGATTAGTTAATACAGCAGGTGAGCCAAGATGAATGCCTCAAGTGGGCCGAACAGGTGGCCCCATTTCCTGGCTTTATTCATAATATTAACATAATGCTTTTTAGCAGAATTGCAGCGTTTTATTTTAAACTTGTTTAATGTGTCAGATATATTTTCATATGAATCTGATGTAAATTAAGAGGAATTAAAAGTAATATTATACTTATTTTAAGCTCTGTCTGTGGATGCCATTTGGGAAAAAAAAAAAAAAACCATACTGCAGCCAGTGTTGAATAGATAGTAGATCTATTTATTTTAGTCTCTTTCTCTCTCCATGAATATACACTATGAAAATATCTTGTTGGTGGAGAAGGTATAGTGAGCTTATTTATCCATTTAAAATCAGTAATAGGAACTCCCAACTGTTCTTTAAGCCACCACACTAATGTGAGAACTCAGCTCAGTGTTTGAGGCTAAAGTTGTGAATATGTTTGGTATTTCCATAAATTGAGTTAACCTCTAAGAACACTTTCCTCTGTAGAATCAGGGGCTTGGACTAGATTACTTTCAACGTGTTTCAAGACAGTGATTAATATCCATAATCTCGGGTCGTTCCCTTCATTTCTTCCTCTTTCTCTCTGAGCCCCATTTCTGAGTGTCAGTTTGTTCAACAACTATAGAGTTCTATTCCCTGTATGATTCTAAAAAAATATTGTTTTTTTAAACCATTTTCCTATAATTTTACATATTTATATTTTCCTTTATTTTGTTCGGTGTTTGCGAGAAATACCATCTCTGAAAAGATTCCTCTTGCCGATAACTTTTTTGTTGTTGTTGCTCCTGGTTTATTACAGAACCTACAGTGAGTGTTGTCCAGGGAGTTTTCAGCAACAATGGCCATGTCACCCAAGATCCATATGACCTTCCAAAGAACAGTCACATCCCTTGCCATTACGACCTGCTGCCAGTCAGGGACAGTTCATCCTCCCCTACGAGAGAGGATGGTGGTAATGGCGGAAGCAGCAGCAGCAGCAGCAGCAGCAGCAGCAGCAGCGAATGACACCAAATGACTACTGGGTGACCACTGGGACTCTTTCAAGCCTTCAGTCCATCTCCAGTTGGCACTGCACATGGCTGTGAATTATTTCAATCAGTTACTGGCCCCGCACCAGAAAGCGCTGAAGCTGACACCCGTCGAGGTGTGTCGTGAACACGTGGTTTGGAAGGAGAGCAAGTCAGTCACGACCTCTCATTGCTGTTAGGTTAGAAACTACGACAATGACTTGTTTTAAGATGTTGATGAGGTGAAGACGGCAGAAACTTTCAGAGACACAGACTGAAGGGGACATTGTAACTGTCACCTGGGAAATTAAAATCCATTTGTTATCGTTAAGGTCACAGAGGCACCCCTAGGACTGTGCAGGTTACCACACATTTTCTTAATAAAAGCAGAAATTGCTAACCATGTAGGAGACAAGGAATATATTCCTGAGTCCTTCTCGCATAACTTTTTTTTTCCATTTGGACTCAAGATTCTAGAGATTGTATGAAGACAGGAGGAAGCATTCTGTCAGGTGGTAAGACTGAATAAGCACCAGCAATGGGGGCAAATCTAAATACGAAAACTTTATGTTTTTTTTTTTTTAAGACTGAGAAATGTACAATTAGAATTATTTTAGATAGTCTAAGTGTTGCAGAAATCAATATATAAATGTGGTATTTCTGTTTGACCTTTGGCCCATCTTAGAGTCATGACATCATTGCTGTCTCCATTATGCCTCTTTACCACTTGTGATTCATAACTTATCAGTTATTTGTAAGTACATAGATGCAATCGTTTTATTTTTGATTGAGCGAGTGTCTGATGAGTGGCAAAGTGTACATTTTGCCTGTAGGATGCTTGGATTAGAGAAACCATTAGTAAAATGTGCTGTAATATAGACCTAGAGGAACGTTTTCCTTATTTTTTTTCCCCTAAAAGTGACTGAAATATTTTTGTGCATATTTGGAAAGAGGGCCCTTTCCTTTATTAACTGTGGATTTAGAGAAACTATGCTTAAGCTGGCCTTTTGCATTGCTAATATGACATGCACTCGTTTCTTTTTGGTTTGTATTTTCATTACATTGTATATTCTACGTTTTTTAGTGTTTGGATTGTTAATGCAAAAGTATGATGTATCCACTGTTTCCTGCACCATTGCCATTTGTCTTTTTGCTGATAAAAATGCATTACTTTTCTCTTGGAGAGAGAAAATGAAAATTATACAGTTTGAACCTTTATAAAAATTGGTCATCATCAAAATAGTACAGCAGCCATAGGTGCATATCTGGCCACTGGAATGGAACTTTCTGATAGTCCACAACAGAGCTCTTTTTGGAAATGTCAGGTCCCGGAGTCTTGGGTAAATTCGAGAAGAAGGAGCAGTAAACACTGCAGGTGATTTTAAAGACTTTCCTTCTGGTCCTCCATAGCTGACCATCTGGACTGGGACACTTTTAATAATAAATGACGGCATTGCTAATAGTCATCCTGCATCGGGTTTAAATATGGACTAGACTCAGCAGACGAGAACAAGCGCGCGCTTGGAGCACCCTATTGCAGACACATCCTTACCCCTGAGGCTTTTATCTCATGACAAGGCCAGTGTGATACAAGGAAGCGTTTCTCTACATGAGCCGGCAGAGGAGTGGAAAGGCTGTCAGGGAATGGCACGTCATAAGAGGATGCAGCAGTCGCTGATGTTTTGAAGATGGGAAACCCTACATGACTTTCTGTTGGAGTCTGTTATTAATTGTCTGCTACGCACCCATCTGCTGGCAGTAGCTATAAAGTGTTGTCCTGGTCTGCTTTAGGGGTGGAATACCTAGTCATTTTGCATTTTATACCTGTGCCTAGCATGATGGGTTAATTTGGTCAGGCGAATAATTCTGCAGACGCACTTAAGGCAATTGCTCTTTCACTGTCTGGAACATATTTTAGAAACAATCCATTCCCCCCCCCCCATAGTTAAGCACCAGCTGATCCCTAGGGAACAGGCATCAAACAGACACATGGGTTAGCAGCCTCCGGGAGTCCTTCCTGTTAAGGCAAGGTTGAGCATTTGCCCCTTTTCTCCTTAAAGATACTCTATTTTGAGCATGATGGTAAGATTGAGAAAAAAGAATTCGTGTGCCAAGGTGAGAGGAACTTACGCGGAGACCTGCTGTGTTATGGAGTACGGATGACATGCTGCCGTGAACCTGTGTTCGAGGCTGGGTTTAGCCCCAAGTTAGCTCCTCCACAGCTTTTCCAAAGTCAGAGCTCTTCACACTCCAGACACCATAAAATCCCATGCTGTCTTTGGAGAGGATGCATAATTTTCTAGATATTTTGCTGTTGTTTCTCTCTAGTATCCTGCGGGAGGAAAAAAGCACTGAATGAGTTTGGTGATGCCCTTTAAGGGGCAGCCATACGAGGATGTGATCCTAGCTATTGCTCTTTCCTTAGAAACTGTTGTTTTAAAGTTTTTATCGTTTACTGTTTTGGGCACAGCATTACATCTGAACTTGCCCAAATGGTTATTCATGTACTTGCTTTTATTAGAAGAGTATAGTATTTGTGGCTAATTGTATAGTAAGAGAATTTTCACAATTACCGTCCTAGACATGAGCCGCTCCCCACAGAGAGCTAGTAATTCCATGTGTTCAGCAAGGTTTTCTGTGGGTATTGGCCAAGTACAGAAAAACCGACCTTTAAACATTATGGCAGAGCAGCGTAAGGTGTCACAGCCAAATCTATCAGCATAATGACTGCTGATTGTGAGAAATGCAGGCACCTTCATCGGCATATGGTCGTGTTGACCTCCGTGGGCCGAAGTAGTGACCAGTCTTAGGGAACTTTGCAACCAAATATAACTTAAAGTCAAACAAAAGCATCATAACACCGTCAATAATTCATATTGATATTAGAAGTTTAATAAGTCAGATGAGACAAAAATCATAAAAATCAAATCTTAGGGTTATGGTTTTAAAATAAGGAACTTTCCATCTCTGGGTAACATGTTCTTAGCATTACAATGAAACGTTTAAGGGCTATTTTGATTTTAAAGGCTTATTGCCATAGACATGTACAGAGGTTTCTGTGGGGTGGTTGCTGCGAAGCAGGGGCTGACACACAGCAAGCTGCCCCCTAGAGGCCTCTTTGTCATTTTGTCTCAGCTTTGCTTTGATATAACCAAATTGCAGTATATCTCTTTATATATTTAAAAAGGAAAAACTCCGTATGCAGTAGGGTGATGGCAAATAAAATTAACATGTTGAATGTTAAGCTATCTTTTTCCCAAAGATAAAAAACCCTGCTCAGTATTAGTCTCGTTGTCATTTGTACCACCAAACAGACCTATAGATGAATGCAATAAACTTTCCGATAAAACAGCTTTAAAGCGGTATTTATTTCTTCATCTGATTGTGTTGATCAAAGGAGAGAAAAAAGCTTCGCGATGCTACTAGAAAATTAACACTCCATCATTCATGGCTCCATAACACTTTACATATGCATCAACTTTGTTATACTTATTTATTTTTTCTTTGTTATATTTAATTGCTAATTGTACGCTTTTCCTTTAGATCAGTGGTTCTCAATCTTCCTAACTCCGTGACCCTTTAACACAGTTGCTCCTGTTGTGGTGACCCCAAACCATAAAATTATTTTTATTGCTGCTTCATAACTCTAATTTTGCCTCTGTTATGAATCATAATGTAAATATGTTTTGAAGATACAGGTTTGCCAAAGGGGTCGCAACCCTGAAGTTGAGAACCACTATTTTACACTGTTTGTTTTCGAGTTGGAGTTTCCTGTAGACCAGAGTGGCTGAGGATGACCTGAGCTTCTGAGGCTTCTGCCTCTACTGCCTGAGGACGAGGATTACAGGCATGCACCACCATGCCTAGATTATGCAGTCCTGAGGATCCAAACCAGGGATTTGTGCATGATAGCAAGGACTCCATCAATAGGACTGTATCCCCAGCCCCAGATTATGTCTTCCGGAAAGACAGAAGCCGCATTTTATTCACACCTGGACTTGATTACAGTTTCAGAGGGTGAGTCCATGACCATCATGGTGGAAATTATGGTGGCAGGTAGGCAGACATAGTCCTGGAGCAGTAGCTAGAGATTACATCCTGACTGGCAGGCAAAGGGCAGAAAGAGAGACTGGGCCTGGCATGAGCTTTTGAAACCTCACAGCCCACACCCAGTGACATATATGTTCAAACAAAGCCAAACCTCCTCCAACAAGGCCATACTTCCTAATCCTTCCCAAACAGTAACACCAACTGGGGACCAAGCATTCATGGGCCTAAGGGAACCATTCTCGTTCACGCCAATCAAAAAGCTCTCTCCTTGTGGATCTGTTTGCCAGCCGTAGTTGACAATGCAGAGAAGCGTTACGACCCTCAAGTCGCTCTACTCACTCAGTCAAGGGCAAGCTGTGCAGACTTAGACTCACCCAGACTCAGCGTTAGTCAAGCCTCCCAATCAAGGCCTTGAAAGAAGGCACAGAAATGGGTAGAAATGGAATTTTACATTTCTGTAAACTGGCGAAGGGTGACTACAGAGGGTCACCGGTGAGAGCCAGGTGACCTGGGAAGATACAGAAAGAGAAAGTAAGGGGGGGGGGCTTCTGCTGTCACATACACAGCAGGAAGAGAAGCCAGAAATGTTGGGGTCGCTTAAGCGATGGTGGGTAATCCTCACGTTGGGTTGAGGACACCTGTCTCTACTTGGATTTCCAAACTGAACGGCCTTTTGACAGTGACGTGTTGAAAGAGACCAGCCTGGCCTGTGACCATCTGCTATGGCCACTTGTTACACTATGCCAAGGACAAGAGAGATCCACAGAGGTGCTGAAATTCAATACACTGTCCATATGAACAGACAGAGGAAGATGGGTGGGAATATTGTAGCATATTTAGAAGGGGAAAAGGAGAGGGGACAATTAAATGGGCCACTACTATGAAGACGGAGGAGGTAAAATAGGATCGAAGCCCTTAAGAAATATAATTGTAGGAGTGGAGTTTCCTGGAACTAAAAATGATTTATTACTTTTAAAAAATCATTAGTGGAACATTAAAAAAGGACAATATATTCATTAATAAGACTGAATTCATGTTTTAAAAGATGAGATTAATTTCTCTCACGTGTGTGCGCGTGCACGCATGTGGGTGTGTTGTTTGCATCTGTGTGCGTGCATGGAGAGGCATGAGGAGGATGGCAGGTGTCTGTGTTGGTTTCCACCTTGCTTTTGAGACAAGGACTCTCACTGAGCCTGGAGTTCAGTGCTTTGGCTGGGCGGATTAGCTACCATGCTTTGCGGATCCTGTGTCCCTGCCACCAACACTGGGTGCAGGCACGCACAGCTATGTCCGAGTCTCTGTTCAAGGACACAGAGGATTTGAGTCCACATCCTCTTGCATGAATAGTGCCCTCAGCAACTGAGCCATCTCCCCAGCCTAAGAGTGAAATTTTAAAGGTGGAAATTATAGGTACAAGAAATACTGGTCCAAACGTCCTAGTACGTAAAAAGTGTCTGGTCCAGAAAGGAGGGAGAAGCCATGAAGAATAACAGAAGAAAACTTTCACAATGTGACCCAGGCTTTCAGGTCTTCCTTTTGGGTGTGGCCTATCCATTCGGTTAGGGTCAATGAAAAAAAAAATATGGAGGAGGGCGCTTCCTGGTGAAGTCTCAAATTTCTTAAGGATAGAAAAACTTTAAACCGCAAAAGAGGGCTTAACAAATTGATTACGAAGCAAAGAAAATCTGAGCAAACAGAGATGGGAGATGAATGGGGAGGAGGCCACAGCAGGCAAGCTCCATAATGACTAGACAAGTTGAGTTGTGCACCTGCCTGCTCGCCTCTTGTTGCAGCATCAGTGGCAGGACAAGATTTGATCACCCCATTCAGTTTGGATCTCAAAATTTGATCCAAACTAGTATAGACCAAGAAGAGACAATGGGCATCGGAAGCACAGAAGGTGCCAGGCTGCAGATGGGCATAGGGAGGAAGCTGAAAAGGAAGGAAGCACCTGTTTATCATTAATTTGCTATTAAGGAACCAGCAAAAATCAAACCCCAAGGTCGAATGAATCAAAACCTACACAACTTTCTGTTATGTCACAGTTCATCCCGTGTTAATGACTTAGAATCCACTCCTGACTATGGGGTGGCAGAAAACTATCGGAATAGACCACAAAGTGGTCACACAGCCGTAGCATGCTTAATAATTTAGCGTGCTATGCCCAGAATTACAGGACAAATGATCTTTAAACACCTACACACAGAACTTGAAATTCATTAACCTGTTGTAACCTCTTTAATGTAACCTGTTTAATGTTCCCCCAAAGCAGAGAATATGTTGCTGAACTAAGAACAAACTTCCCTGTTTTCTAAATTTTTAGCTGGATGCCAGGCTTAGTGTTTCATTTTGTGTGTGTGGACAGGGTTGAGTGCATTTGTATGAGTGTGTGCATGAGTCCATGAGACTTCAAGGACATGTGTATGTATGCAAGGGGAGACCCAAGGTTGATGTCAGATGATGTCAGATGTCTTCTCTTCCTTGCTTGCTCTCTGTTGTGTGTCTGTGTGTGTGTGTGTGTGTGTGTGTGTGTGTTTCATTAAGGTCTCTCACTGACTCTGGGACTCTGGAGCTCATCAATTTAGGTAGACCAGTTAACCAGTTTCAGTTAACCTGTTTCTGCCTCTCTTAGTATTACAGTTACAGATAGGCCCTATACAACTTAGCATTTATGATCCAAGCTTAGCTTTTTAGCCCAACCAAGCCAGTTTTTTAGCTCCCAGGCTAGTTTTTCTTTAGCTATATAATGGCCAGTACAATTAGGAGAACAGACAGGGACACAGTTCTCCCTAGATGTCTTGAGACATTGCTTGCAGATACCTCACTAAAACTAAGGCAAGAATATGGTAAACTGTCAACTAAAGCCAAAGTATATTGACACAGTAGTTTAGAAGCTTAACACTGTGCTCAAGTTCTCCTGGGCACGATACACTTCAAAGAATAATGAAATAAAAGGGTTGCATTTGACATCATACTCCGATGCCTCAAGTCTGTGGCGTAGAATTAGTGGATGATAAACCTGGCTTGAGGCTTGAGGATGTAACTCAAAGGTGAGCACAGTCCTAAAATGGAAAATGCTCTTGGTTCAGGTTCAACACACACACACACACACACACACCATGACTTGACAATAGTGGTAATCCGTATATCAACATGTAAATGTAGGGGGAAACAAAACAAAAACTGCAGCTCAAGACTAGGTGAATTCACTCCTTTTTAAAAACGATTTTTAAAATTTACTTATTATTCATACAGTGTACTGCCTACACGTACACCTGCTCACCAGCAGAGGGCACCAGATCTCACTATAGGTGGTTATGAGCCACTAAGTGGCTGCTGGGATTTAAACTCAGGACCTTTGGAAAAGCAGCCAGTGTTCTTAATCTCTAAGCCATCTCTCCAGCCCATGTGAATTCACTTCTTATGTGATGAGTGTCTTGCCTGTAATGTATATGTGCCATGTGCATGCAGTGCCCAAAGGGACCAGAAGAGGGCGTTGGTTCCCCTAGAATTGGAGTTATAGACAGGTAAGAGCTGGAAAATGAACCCAGCTGTATCTCCAACACTGAGTCCTTTAATTTTTGTTTTTACAAAGGTGTATGTTTTCATTTAGATGCGTGCATATGCGTACGCCTGCATTTGTGTGTCTGTTTGTGGAGACAAGAGGGTGGCATCAGGTAGGTGCCTCAATCGCTCTCCACCTTAGTTTTTGAAGCTAGCTTTAACGCTGAACTCAGAGCTTATCAGTTCAGATATCTCTGCATTTCAGGGCCGGGATCACAGCTGTGCACTGCTGCTCTCCACTTTTTCTTTTTTATGTGGGTGTTAGAGACACAAACACTGGTTCTCGTGCTCGCACAGTAAACACTTCATCTGCGGAGTCATCCCCCATCCCCAGCAAAGCCTTTTTCTCAACATCATCCTGGGAAAACTGGATTTTCACATGTACAAGAATGAAACTAGGTCTCTGTCTCCCACCTTACAAACACACACACACACACACACACACACACACACACAGAGAGAGAGAGAGAGAGAGAGAGAGAGAGACTCAAAATAGATCATAGACGTTAATGTAGGACCTGAACCTTTGAAACTGCAGGAGGAAACCCAAGCAAAATATCAAAGACACAGCATCAGCAAGGATTTCCTGAAGAGACTCTAATAGCACAGGGAATTACCTAAAGAACTGGGAAATAGGACTGAGTGAAACTTAAACTTAAAAGGTTTTTTTTTTTTAACAGCAAAGAAAACAATTTTCAGTGTGAAGAGGCATCTCCCCAAAAGAGAAAATGTCTTTGCCAACTATACATTAGATAAGGCCGAGCATTTCAGGATATATAAAAAGCTGCAAAGAATAAACACCGAACAAAACCAAACAAACCTTCAATCAGTAAGCTAATGATCCAGTTCTGAAAGGAAGAAATATGAAAACGTGTTCAATACCCTTATCCATCAGAGAAATGCAAATTAAATAACCTTGAGACTCTACGTCACCCAAGCCTGGACGGCTGTCAGGAAAACAAATGTCAGCAACTTCTGGTGAGGATGCAAGACAGATGAACTCTCACTGCCGTAGAAAGTGGGAATGTGTGCAGCTGCAGTGGAGATCAGTACAGAGGTTCCTCCAGACATGGAAAGTAGAACTGCCATCTGACCCCGCTGCACCGTGCTTTAGATACGTACCAGCACCCCACAGAGATGCTTTTACAGCATTATTGATAGCCACACTAGTCTCAACGGCCAGAAAATAGATCCAGTGTTGATGTCTATCAACAGTGGAAAGAAACGTGTTTCATATACACACTGGAAAAGTACATGGCCATGAAACCATGGCATTTGTAGAGAAATGGACGCTAAAGAAATCATTATGCTAAGAGAAAGAATCCAAGCTTAGAAAAATACCATGCTTTCTCTTTTGTGCAGGACCTGGATTTAAAAGCATACACTTGTACTCTGTGCATGTGAGCATGTGTGTGTGTGTGTGTGTGTGTGTGTGTGTGTGTGCACGCACACACGTACACAAGCATTTATAGATATATGTAAGTAGGTCATGAAACTGGAAAGGGGATCGTGAGAAGAGAGAAAGAGATCACAAAGAAGGAAGGAAGTAAAGAAATGGAATCTGTATGATGACAGAGCATAGGGGGTTCCACCTAGGGGAAGGAGAACACCAGACAGAGGTGCAAGGAGTGTGGGAGAGGGAGGTACAGGAAGACAGTGGATAAGAACAAAGTAGAGTGATGTGTGTGCATGAAAATGCAGTACTAAATAACAAAACACTAGACAGCTAAGTGCCAGCAAACAAAACTTAGCAATTAAACACAACCTGCTAAAATATCATGGGTTAACACAGGACAGACTGACTTAGCAACTGCTGTTGTTGTTCTTATCAATGGTGGTGGTGGTGGTAAATAAGGAACTTTTGGAAGAATAGTTTCATTATCCAAGGGGATGACCTTGAGAAGAGCTTTTGCTTGCTTGTGTACGTATTCAATTCTTCATGTATAAAAATTAAAAAAAAAAAAAAAACAGGCCTGCTACTTTTCTCCTTCAAGCTTTATGTTGTTGGAAATCCACTCAGAAGCTGAATGAGAACAAGGGTCCAAGGGAAAAGACAGAGGAATATAGAAAAGTCAGCGGCTTCTCAGAGGAGCAGAACACATAGTCAGAGCTAGCCGAAGAATCAACGCTTACACCTTCAGCAGCAGCGCTGGGATCTTCTGGTTGTATTTCTTATTGGCATTTTAAAAATTGTCATTATTTCTTTGAAAATTTCATACACTGTGCTTTGACCATAGTCACCCTCTGTCCCCAACTCTTCCCAGATCCATCCGGATTCCCGTTCACCTAACTCTGTATCTCTCCCCAACCCCCATCAAGACAAGCTTGTACTTGGTGCCTGGTCTCCCACTGCGTTGGCTTGCCATGGGCCACACTTTTAGAGAACACCAACTACCCCTCCCCCAACAGCTAATAACTGCCAACAGCTCCGTGTTGGTAGGAGTGGGCATGTTTTGTGCTCGCTCCCCTCTCCTTGCTGGGATTTGTACTCATTCACAGTGTGATCTTACACTTTCTGCCCCTCTTCAGCGTATATCACCCAGTGTGCAGTCTTGTTTATGGAGAGTTAGTAGTAACTCTTGAAGTTGAGTAGCATTTGGGCCTCTGCCAACTTTATTAATTTCCTAAATCTGATATTCATGGCCTGCCATTACTTTGGGAACACTTTTTATCTTCCTTCCTTCCTTCCTTCCTTCCTTCCTTCCTTCCTTCCTTCCTTCTTTCCTTCCTTCCTTCCTTCCTTCCTTCCTTCCTTCCTTCCTTCCTTCCTTCCTTCCTTTCTTTTGTTATTTTTTTCCTATTTATTTATTCATGCATTACATTTTGACTTCAGTTTCCCCTCCCTCCACTCCTTCCAGCACAATCCCACTTTTCCTCTCCCCCAGATCCGCTCCTCCTGTTTCCCTTCAGAAAAGAGCCAGCCTAAATGAGGAGAAAAAGCAATCATGATTATTTTTGGCATTTTTTTTTAATCCTTTCTTTTATTGTTCTTACTGTGTCTATGTTATGTTGTCTCTAGTGGTCCCATGGGTCCTGGACATTCTACTTTCTTCCTCTTTTTCCTTCCTTCTCTTGATTCTTAGTTTTGGAAATGTCTATTGTCATATTCTCAGGTTCAGACACTGTCCTCCTCCGCAGTGTTCACCCCCAGAGGCTGGCTTCACTTCAGCGATGGAGTTTGGATCTCTATCACTTCTTTTTAATCCTTTCTCCACATTCCCAGCTGGGATTTTTTTTATGTTATTTGCCTTTTAAATTAAAACCCTTAGAATGTTTGTGGTCTAGTAATTCCAATTATATCTGAATAGTATTGACACATGTCCCATCAATTCAATCTGTGTGTGTGTTTGCTTTTTAATTGCCTTGTGATTTTGTTGTTGTTGTTGAAAGGTGGGATGAGTAAAGCTTGGTAAAAATATGCCTTAATCATGCAACAGTAAGATTGAGGGAAAAGAAACATCCTGTAGTCCTGTGATTAGTCTCCCTCCTTTGGAGAGCCAATGTCCTGGCCTATGAATCTTGCAAGTGTTACGGAGTTCTCCTTTGATGCAATGGGATAAATTACTCTGCTGAGACTGCAATTAGGTATTTTCTTTCTGTGCATGGAAGGCTAAAAGGTGCTGGACTTCTCAAAAATACACATTTATTCTTACTAAAAATTATATATATATGTATATATATATATATATATATATATATATTGCTCTGTGGAATAAATACTGGTATTTATATTTCTTAAATATGAACAAGGTTCTTGCTCCTGAGGTCATTACCAGAGCCCAATGGGTCTATCTATTCTATGTTGGTAGAAATTTATGGTGATTAACATTTGGGCTTCCCCCTTCCTTTGCTAAAATATATATGTATTTTGAAAGCTTCATTCTTGTTACCTCATGTAATAGTTTTCATAAATACAATGTCATGTGGAGCACTGTGCATTAAAATATACATAGCTTGAAAACTGAATTCTCTTCCTTTGGTGTGATGGAAAACTGTTAATGTGCCTCATCTTTCCTCAGAACCTGCTGGCCCCAGGACTCATTAAAAGTTTCAAAATGCTCAATTTCAACTTAGGCCTCCTAAGAATAAGCTTCCCAAGATTAATTCAAATAATCATTAAAATAACTCCACGTATTTCACTATTGTAGTCATGCTGCTGGGTTTTGTCTGAAGGTGTATAACGCTCATACACACTGAGCAACTATGAGCTTTCTTCTCCCTATTTTTCTTAACCAGACGCATATAGAGTAATAGCTGAATCCTTTCATGTCAAGATGCTGTGGGACAATAAATAACTTCCTGTTTGAAACAATACATGATTTCATGTTATCTCTGATCAAAACATCCAACAGTTCCTTAAGCAGGTAAAACAGAGCCTGTAGCAATAAAGGCTAAACACTTTGCTAAGCTTTTTTTCTTTGCAATTATTTTTAATACCTTGTTCAGTGGCCTCATTCCTTTCTAATCCTTGCTGCCTCTACTTCTGTTATCCAAGCGTGTTTTGTACAGACTGAGCATCATGTGTGGTCTCTTCTGAGGTGCTTTGAAAAACGTATTTCCATGGCTTAAGTTAATAGGGAGCATGGTCATTTATCACTTTTGAAAGGTAGAAAAATTTCACAATCACTGGGCACATCCACGAGAAGGGGCTAGGCCTTTTAACTGGTTCTCAGTTGACCGTGTCCACTGGCATGCAATGTGACATCATGTCCGTGGATGGACATCCACGGATGAAAATCCTGTTTGTTCTCCCTTATCATCTCTAAGTGTTTGTGAGGCATCTGAGATGGGATGCAGAACATTGAAGCCTTCAGTCAGCTGAGGTTTTCCACTTCAGGACTTTGGATTCTGTTAGTTCAAAGCTGTGCTAGGAAACCAAACGTTATGCAGAAAGCTGTGCCGCACAGCAGACTTGGGAAGAAGAGGGCTTCAAAGCTGGAATGGAGAGCCTAAGTGCCTGCCATACACTTAAGTCCAATCAGAAGATACGTTCAGCGTGGATTAATAACCCAGATGTCAGCGCTATTCCAGCAACATCTGCTGGGTGCTTTCTGACCCAGCAGACAGTACGTTTGTGCACATTCAAGTGGAAGAAGACTTACAGAGCTAAAAACACTTGATCTGAGCCTCAGCCTCGTGCATCAGGGGACACTTTAGTTGTCCTGTCTTAGCTGCAATAGCGATTTCAGAACTGGGGTGTGCTACTTTAAAGAAAATGCTTGTAAGAAGGCCCAGTGGGCAATGTGACTGTCACACAGGTCTGACAACGTGTGTGGATGCCTGGAACCCACGAAAAGGTGGAAGGAGAGAACCAACTTGACAAATTTGCCTCTTTACCTCCATGAATGTGCACACTCAGAAAAAAAAATAGTAAGTTAAAACTAACTAAAAAGTTTAAAGAAAAAATAAATAAATACTTGAATCAGAAGATTTTTCAGATTTCTGCCTTTGTGATATCTACAACATTTTATAAAGGGCAGTCAGTTTGAAAAACTCCAGGATCTACATTCTAAAAATCAAGTGTTGGAGTTTAAATGTCTTAGCATATGTCACTGGGATTCTAAAAGTAAGCATACATTTCTGAAACTACTAAACTCGTGTCACTCATTCCAACTGACCAGAATGGAAGCTGCAAAACAAATCTCAAAAATACCCATTCTACGGAGTGGACAAACAATTTAAGTCAACACTCGAGAAGGCCATTGAAGGGTCAGGTGAAAACAGGACCTTAGACCATTGAGAGAGAAGTAACAGCTCTCGAGAGCTTAGAGAACTGCATTCTGCATCCTGGTGACAAGATGACAGGAGCTGTGCCAGAGGAGTGACAGCTTTGAGAATGTACCCTTAAATCGGCTGTTGTGAGAATGCTGTTCCGTCGCTGATGGTGATACACTAATAGAATAGACAGGATGTAACATTGATCTGCATGGTTCAGCCTTAATAAAAGAGAGTCAGTGTTATTAGGTGAGTCCAATTCCAGTGTTTCATTTTATTATTTAAAAGTTTCAGAGATTGGCATAAGCTTGAGCAAAATGACACAGACACACACAGAGAGAGACAGAGAGACAGAGAGGATATTATGCAGGCCCATGTGTTCCATGAAATGCATATGGACGTCAGAGACAGCTTCGGGTGTAGGATGTAAGTCTTTTGTTTGCTTCTACCTTGTTTGAGAAAGGGCTTCTTTGCTGCTTTTTCACAGCAAGCACCAGGCTACATGGCCCTCCGTCTTCCAGGGCTTATCCTGTCTCCACCTCCAGTTGCCCCATCAATGCATCAGGACTACAGATGCTTATCGCTAAGCATGCAGGCTTTGCGTGCATTCTGGGGACTTGAACTTTGGTCCTCATGGCTTCACAACAAGTGCCTTTACTCACTGAACCTTCTCTCCAGCCTTGACTGGACAGTTTTAGCGGCTAGTAATGCACATAATGGAAGGTGCCAGGCATCTCTCTCTCTCTCTCTGAAATTAACTGTATTGTGTATGTAAATTACTAGAAAGAAAAATAACATTTAAAAATAGCAGGAGGGCTCAGGTCAAAAATTGAGAGTGCAGACTCCTGATGAGGCAGAGACCAGCATTTGGGAAAGGGTTCCGAAGATTACCTTCCTTGTTGTTGACCTGAGTCTTGTGTTTAATTATTAGTTAATACATGTTTTAACCGCCCCCCCCCAAAAAAAAGAAAAGAAACCTAGAAACAGCCAAGAGATAGATGGGGGAAGACACTGAATGGGATCATTCAGGGATCTTTTCCCATATTTCCCAGGCGTCCTCATACGCAAAAGACCCATTTGCTTGCCCCAGCTTTGAAAGGCTAAGTGTGGTTAAAGGAAGAGATTCACTAAGGAGAAATATATAAAACACAGGTGTCTGTGGTGGGGCTTGGTTGGCAGATAGACTTGTGAGAATTATGTGCTTCGGTGGCAACTCACAAGAAAACAACCTTTTCTCTTGCCTTTTTTGAGGCAAGGTCTTAGTATGCAGCCCAGACTTGCTTTGAACTCATGAACTCTGTCTCCCAAGTGCTGGGATTACAGATGTGTGCCACTGTATCTGAATCAACATACCCGTGGTCAATGAGCTCTTCCCATGTGGAATTTAACACAACTGTCAATGGTGTGCCATGTGCCAGGATAACTGAGGTCGGGTATGAAAAAAACGTTTTTTAAATATATTTTTCTTCAATTCATTCTTTTCTTCTTTAGTCAAGATGTCTCCTTTATCAAACCCGTGTCATTCTATTTGTCACAAATGTCAACTCTGACTTTAAAGACAACTTTGTAAGCCATTGGTACTTGGTAATTGGCATTTTACTATGCCAATAAAGAATGCAAGAATTTCTTCTTTTGAGAAGAATCAAGTATGAATCTCCCCTTAGAAATTTTACAAATAAGTATGTCATAGGCTGATGTAAAAAATGTACAAACACAATATTAAAGAAAAAGAAGCAATGCTGTATCTCCTCAGTGAGTTTCTCTTCTTCAGCGTCAGATGCCTGAATTCAAACTACAGCCTGAAACTATGCAATGAAAATTTCAGGCATATTTAAATGTTTGAAGGTGAGTGCTGTTCTAAGTAGCTTTATGCTACTGAATAGTAGCATACCAACCATGCGGAATAGTCGATCACACTCCTGGTAGGTGCTTAGTGGTCGTCTTGATCCCTTTGAAGTAACGCTGACATAGGGACGGAGCAGTGTGTCGCGAGACCGACCTTCCCATGTGGGTGTGTCTTGCCCTATCATTACAGGAAGAGAGCACAGAGCTTTGCATGACAGTATGCACATACCTGCTACTAGAGTGATTTGCTATAGCTATTCTATCTATTTGCATTATTGTTAACCTATATTAGCCTAAATTCCTAGGGAACTTAGTCACATGTATTTGCATAATACATTCATATATAGTATGTGATAGTGTGTTTCCAGCATCCATTAGGGCCCTTGGGGAGTATTCTCAGTAGGCAATGAGGGATTTGTGTATACATACACATATATGCACAGAAAACTTCTTGAACAGCATGTTACAAAATCAGTGGTAACTACTTCTAATGGGGAAAAAAACACAGCCTGGCATGACAGGCGCACACCTGTAATCTAGCACTTGGAGAGGCAGAAGCAGGAAAATCTCTCTGAGTTTGAGGCCAGGACAGCCAAGGCTACACAGAGAAACCCTGTCTCAAAAAAACAACAAACAAATAAAAACAAACAAACAAACAAAAACACTATGGATAGGAAGGTAATCGTTAGGGTAAATTCCATGATGCTTATTTTTTTTGGCTGTCCCCACATATTGGATTTGCAAATGTTTTGAAGGTATACTGTAAGGGGTAAGTGAGAGACTGCACGCATGCAGCATGCACAGGGTGGAAGGTGCACGATGCCATGTGAGACACAGTCAGAGTTAGGCAGATAGATCTAGAGGAAGTGTGTCATTCACGTACATTTTCTTATAACAGTCGGAGATAGAACGGATGACCATAGCTCTCCTTTTCTTCCTGTTAGCAGCCAAGTTGTTCTTGAAAGCTGAAAGGCACACATTTGACACATTGAGTTAAAATTGCCAGGTTCTCATGAAAGAACACAGAGAGAAGTTTGCTGGGGTTTTAACCCCAGAGAGGTCGTATCTGCGTCGGCTGTGCCTTTCTCACAGTGAGGAAGAGCACTGCTTTACTGGAGTTCCTCTGCTTATTTCCGTGCTCGCTCTTTCATTTCTAGTCAGCTCTCACGCAGGGTTGAGAATCGGGTTCATGGCTGCCTCCATCAATAGTCCCATGAGTGAGGTCATGGGCCAGGCTTGCATCTTAAGTGAGTTCTCCCACGCAGGGTGAAGGGCTGACGGGATAGCCTGGGCCAGACTTTGGACACTCTTGCACAATGGTAACTGTGCCATGGCAGTCAGGCTGAGGGCCATTTGCACAGTGTGACACGCCTCCATGCTTTGTCCACTTCCAGTGGCTTTGATGATGATCATCAAATAGTGCATTGTTACAAACAAAAGACCGCTTCATCTTGACACACACAGAATGGGTGAATGACTGAAAAGCTTGAAGAGTTAAAGTTTCTCATCATAAACAGCCAGTCGGGAAGCATTGGCTGCCATATCGTCCTTTAAACACAGATATTCTGATTTGTGTGTGTGTGTGTATTGTTTCCTGGAATTCTGTATTCCACGCTTCTGGGAGAATAAAATAATGGAATTGTTAAATGCATGAAACAATGCATGGCACAAGGGTGAAAATCATGTGTCAATTGGTCTTCTTTAGTCAGATTTTCCCCAAAGGTTGGAAAAATCTCATGGTGAATTTTGAGTTGAGCCACATATCAGATCCAGCATGGCTGTAGTCTTGCCCTTCCTCAAAGGAATGCCTGGTTGGGTGTTTTGTCTTTGCATGTTTCCTTGCCCTTTCTTTTCATGCAGTCTGTCATTTAATAACAACAGAAATATTCAAATATGAATTTAATTCCTATATTTAGATATTATTATTGCTCCTAAGAAAATAATTCCATGAATTAACATCAGTGCAAATAAAAAAAAAGGGTCAGCTGTCTATTGGACTGTCTAATCAGATAATTCCTTCAAGTGTCTAGATAGTGAAAGTGCAAAAGATCAATGTAAGCGGCACAGTCATGTTTAACTCTTAGTTAACAGCCTGTAGCAACAAAAGTCAGAGGAAAGGGGGAAGTACAATGATGAAGATAGAGATCTTCAGTCATTTGACTGAAAAAATGTACATTAAATTCTAAAACTACTTTTCACCTAAAGGTTACAACAATGACAATATATAGCATAGTGTCTTAAGATTGTGTATTTTCATAGCACCACTGATATTTATAGTTTATAATATTGAAAACTTCTGTTTCTACATGACAGTACTTCTCATTCTGAATGTCATATCAGTTTAGATGATATTAAAAAGCAAATTTTTATAACATTTTTAAAAATTTCATTTAAACTGTTTCATAAAGCACCTGCTATAACAATAGTGGGAAAATTGTCATCTAACTTGTGTCAGAGATAAATGATAGCCTCATTCACGGTAAGAATATAATTTCTGGACTGGGGAGAGAGATGGCTCAGTGGTTAAGAATGCACACTACTATTGCAGAGAACCTGAGTTCAGTTCCCACCTACATGTCAGGATGTGAACAGCTAGAGACTTCTGTATCCTTGTGAGCCTTGGATACCACCTCCTTAGAATGGAAAGGAATAACTTACAGTGTTTTACCACAGACAATATGGCAGCTGTTACTATATATGTCACGTGACATTTTAAGCTCTACACATATTAGCTCACTGAATACCCATAACTAGGAATATTATCCCCATTTTGCCCTTAACATAACAGCATAAATGACTTGTTTGATGTCATCTACTGGTAAGTAAAGGGTCCTACTGTCAGACATGTTGATTTACAGGGTTATTTTAATGGTGTGTGCTTGAGTGTGTGTGTGCACGTGTGTGCATGTGTATGTACATGTGAGCACGGGTGAAAACAGAGGCCTTGAGCTGGAGTTATATAGGCAGTTGTGATCTATCTGGCATGGGTGCTGAGACTGAGCTCTGGTCTTCTACAGGAGCAAAATGGTCTTGACCATTAAACCATCTATCCAGACTCTTGCTGGTTGGTTTTTATTGTCAATTTGGCATGATCTATAACTACTTGGGAATAGGAAACATCAGCTAAGAAGCTGACTACCTTAGATTGGCCTTGTAGGTATGTATGTGAGGGAATGTCTTGATTGCTGATTGACTTAGGAGGACTCAGCCCAGCACGCACACGCGCGCACACACACACACACACACACACACACACACACACACACACATTATATAGTCATTTTCTCAGTTCTGTCCCTCTAGAACACCTGAATAATACATTTCCTCTGAGTTGTTTTGGTGAGAGTGCTTTATGACACTAAGAGAGAAAGAAAAAAATAGAACAATACCTAATCAGTCTCATTTCAAATTTTTGTTCTTAGCTGCTGAACTATACATACTCAAAAATAGTAACTTCACAGAAATTAATGATTTTCTTGAGTATTTTCAAAACTCTCATAGCCCACAATGCTGAAGGTTAGAGGTGAGAGGCTCACAATTGGATAATGAGATTGGATGATTCAATAGATACGGCATCTAGATTATTTTCTTATTTTCTACATTCTATATTGCTTTATTTAAGCAATAATTTGTATTTTATGTGTGTGAGTGTTTGTCTGTACGTGTGTCTGTGCACCGGGTACATGCCTGGGCAGGGGAAGCCCAGAAGAGGTTGTTAGGTCCCCTGGAACTGGGGTTACAGATAATTGTTAGCTACTGAGTGGGTGCTGGGAATTGACCCCAGGTCCTCCGGAAGAACAGGCAGTGCTCTTAACCGCTGAGCCACGACTTTAGCTCCTGCTCTGTGGTACTTTAAGTGCAATGCAATGGGACTGTTTTGTATGCATGAGAAATCCTCTCCATCTATGAGTTCTAAAGTCATTTGCGATTTAAATTTGCTACTTCATCACGTAAGCTTACTTTTCCTTAACTGAAAGAGTCACTTGAATTAACATGCAACTCACATCTTCTTCCAGCATTCTTCCCCTCATTTCCATGGAAAAGTAAACATATATCCATTCAAATGTTTTTATTAGCTCATAAACATGGATGGAATATCAAATAAAAGTCTTTTAGGTTTCTATAATATACTTAATAAAGTTTTTTCCATGTGCACAGATTTTACTTTATTTTACTGCAGCTCTACATGGTAGACAAGGTGAGTATAACAATTAATTCTGTAGCTAAGTGGAGCAAAAAGACATGAAGCCACTTAACCGATGTCTGATTCTGATGGTTAGTACAGCATACTCCATTTACACTGTGTTTTGTAGCTGACACTGTGTTACATGCTTGGCTGCAGATACATGCCCTTCCTTTCCAAAGCTGTAGATGGTCCAAAGTTATTATGAAAGCCAGACACAGTATATAAAGTGATATTGCTCTTCAGAAATAGAAAGAGTGTTTCTGGATGAGGGATCCTTTAGACAGCCGAAACCGGATCACAGTCCCAAGATGGGCACTGAAGGATAGGTAGAGCTTGTGCATCTTAAAAAGATGTAAACAGGATACAGAAAGATGGAAAAAGATGCAGGCATAGACTGCTAGTATCTCCAACTAAAAGTATTTGGATAGATAGATAGATAGATAGATAGATAGATAGATAGATAGATACATACATACATACATACATACATACATACATACATACATACATACACACATACATAAGGGAGTGGTGACAGAAAAGCTGTAGTTTAAGAGCAAAACAAAGCAGAAAAGCTTGGAGAGAAAACAGGAAAGTACGTTCCCAGGGACAACACTGAGAGAGAGGACAACTGCAAAAGGCCAGGACCACAGTTCAAGGAAGAACTCTGAAATCAGCGCTGCAATTTTAGTTAACATAGGTCTCAAAGAATAACCAGAGTGATGAAGACAGTGAAGATGCACTTAGGAAGGTGGGGACGTCGTTGGGGAAGGATCAGGATGAATGTAGCAGCAGCTCTGGCAGAGGAAGAGGAGGCACTGGGAGAACTCTCTTCTGGCGCTGGGCCAGAGCAGAGGGAAGAATACACGTTTAAAAGTTTCCTGCTGAGCCCTTGGGTTGGTGACACTACGAGAAAAAGACACTCTCAGAGCAGGTCTCATGAGACTGTTCTACACTACAAGAAAAAGACACTATCAGAGCAGGTCTCATGAGACTATATTCTGAAACCCAGCTTGGAGAATACTTCTGGACAGCACGAAAGAGTCCCTAAGTCTACAGTCTATAGTGGACCCCACACAGAGATTCCCAACACATACCCTGACATCAGGAGATTGACTGCACAAAAGCGGGACTAGCATGAGCAAGCTCACCAACAAAGACCTTCTCAGGGTGTAACTGTGCGCTTAGAGGGGATAACTGAAGCCAACACTGAGATGAGACTCCACAGGAAGACTCGCTTCACTTCCAGACTTTCTTCATTCAATCCCTGAAACAATTTGGCAAGCCAGCTTTGTCCTTCTCTGTTGTTAATCTTTTTTCTCCTTTCTTTCTCTCTCTCCTTTGGATAAGAGTTTTTTTTAATGTTTTATTAATTACACTTTATTCATTTTGTATCCCCCCATAAGCCCCTCCCTCCTCCCCTCCCGATCCCACTCTCCCTCCCCTTTCTGCATGCATGCCACTCCCCAAGTCCACTGAAGTCCACTGATAGGGGAAGTTCTCCTCTACTTTCTGATCTTAGTCTATCAGTTCTCATCAAAATTGGCTGCATTGTCCTCTACTGTGGCCTGGTAAGGCTGCTCCCCCCTCAGGGGGAGGTGATCAAAGAGCAGGCCAATCAGATTGATAGGAGTTTTTAAAGAACTTCAGGCTGGAGTTGGAGATTCCCCAGTCTCAGCCTCCCTAGAGCTAACCAGGAGCTAACTCATCCAATCACATTTCTTTGCCTCTTCATCCTAACAGTAAAGTCTACATATCTCTGAATTTCTATATCGAATCGTCATTCTTTAGCTGTGGAGCTTCACTTTGAATGTTACACTTTCACTATCAATTATGTTCTTATACCACACATACACACACACAGCAAGAGAGAAAGAGAGACTTGCACAGAGACACACACTCACATGCACACACGCAAACACAGACACACACACAGGAGCTAAAACTAGAAAAACATTTAGCTTTACATTCTCTTTCATGGTTCATGTACCCCTTTCCTGCATTCCTTCCTTCCTCGTCACCTTTTCTTATTTTCTTTTCTGTATGTTACACTGTATCCAGTCATACATAGATACATGTATACATTTTAGTCTAGGACTTGCATAGAAGGGAGAATATTATTTTTTGTTTGTTTGTTTTCTTTCTGAGATTGGGTGCTCGCATTTAGTATTATTATACATTATAAATCCATCCATTTTCCTGAAAATTTTGTGACTTAATTTTTCTTTAGAGATGAGCAGTATTCTAATTGGTATACATACCAGATTTTCATTTTTCATTCCTCTGTGAATGGACAACTAAGTCCATTTCCTTACTGTAGCGAGTGGAGCAGGAATAAACATGGAGCTCAAATAGCTCTATGATAGGGTACAGAAATTCTGGTATACCTCAAGAATCACATGGTAGCTGTATATTAATTTGCAATCCTACCAACAGTGAATAAGGAAGAGGCCCCCTTTTCTCCACATCATCTGCAACAGTTGTTGTCAGATTTTGTTTGTTTGTTTGTTTGTTTTGGTTTTTAGTGTTTCAAGACAGAGTTTCTCTGTGTCTGGACTATGTAGACCAGGCTGGACTCGAACACACAGAGATCCGCCTGCCTCTGCTGTCCTGAGTGCTGGAATCACAAGCATGAACCGCTGTTCCCTGCTACTGTCAGATTTCTTGATGATAGCCATTCTGACTGAGGTGATGTAATCTCTCAAAGTAGCTTTAATGAGTATTTCCCCACCCCATGTCTTCAGATGCTGAACATATCTTTTAAATTATTAGTCATTTGTGTTTCTTTTTTGTTTGTTTATTCTTATTTTTGAAAACTGTCTATTCAACGCATTAGTCTATTTATTGATTGGCAATTTATTTCCTTGGCACTTAATTTCTGCAACTTGTAAATTCTGGATTTTTAGCCACTTGTCTGAAGAACAGCAGGTGAAGATTTTCTCCGGCTTTGTGGGCTGTCATTTGCTCTCCTGTTTTTTTTGTTTGTTTGTTTTGTTTTGTTTCTGTTAGGTTTTTTTTTTTTTTGGGGGGGGGTTCTGAACTTTTAAATTTCATGTCGTCCCATCTATTGATACGTGGGGCTAGTTCCTGCAGTGTTGATGATCTTTCAGATAGTTCTTCCCATCTCAGTGTTTTAAAGACCATTCCTTATGCTTTCTTCTAAAAGTTTCATCATTCCAGGTTTTAAATTAAGGCATTTGGTCTAATTTGATTATTGTATGAGGTGAAATGCATATAATTGCAATCTTCTGCAGGATGATATCCAATTTTGACTGTGACATTTATTGACCAGGATGGTTTCACTATTTAGCCTCATATAACCTGAGAGTAGCTTTGTAGACCAAGCTGGCCCCAGACTCAGAGAGCTACTGCTGCCTGTACCTCCCAAGCTCTGGGATTAAAGGTGTGCCCCACGATGGCCTGTCTTTGAGGTCTTTTAAATGTAGGATTATAGCATCTATAAATGGGGATATTTTACTTCTTCCTATCATATTTATATTCCTTTCATTCCTCTCTCTCACCTTATTTGTTCTAACATTTAAAATACTTTTTCAAGACAATTGGCAAGAAAAAAAAACCCAACTTTTTCTGGCTGTCAATGGGAAAAACCTAAAAGATCACTTAGACTTTGTTAGGCTCACACGTAGCACTAAATAAAGCATGGGAGTGGAGAGCGTATGTCTCCACTAGGGTCTCAATCAGGTTTGTGTTCTCTGCCAGTTAAAGAATTAAAAAGTAGGAGAATCTCGAGCATGACAGATAGCATTGGGGCAACAGACAGAATCAGATGAAATGTTCCAGTAAAGGGAGTCTTTTCTAGGGATGAGGAAACACACACATAGGCAAGCACAGAGGGAAAGACTTTCAAAAGCAGAATGGGGACTCCAGAAACCTAAGCCTGGCCTCCCCTTGAGGACTGTGGTTTTAAAGTCCTTCAAGGTTCTTCCTTCCCTACTTTAGGGTCCATCAACTTGAAGAAAGCTAAGATGGCTGGTTAGCCCACAACTGTTGTCCTGATCTGGCCTAGAACTTGTTGGGCCCTTGTTGAACAGCCCTATGGGCAGGAGAAAAAGCCCACACAGCCTTTGTTTCAAACTTGTAGGCTTTTGTCTCGGGTCAGGAAAGTGAGGAAGAGGCTATCATGAAAGCTCAGTGAAAGCTCATCATCTTTATTACCCAGTCATGGCTCCTCTGACTCGACTTCCCAGATGCTGGAGTTACAGATATTTGCCACCATAACTAGTTTTCAGACAAGCAGGCTCTGAGAGTTTAATGGACAGAAAGATGTGTTCTCTCGAAACATCTGGGAAGCTAAAAACTGAAAAGTTATGGTGTTCAGGAAGTAGGATGTCCAAAAACAAAAACAAGACAGAATCTCTCTCTCTCTCTCTTTCTCTCTCTCTCTCTCTCTCTCTCTCTCTCTCTCTCTCACACACACACAAACACACACACGCAAAAGAGTTTCAGAGCATAGTAGCATATAGTTTGTCAATAGACTAAGGTACAGCCAATAGGCAGTATCTAAAATTTTAGAAATTAAATAGCAGCATGAAAACTTTATTTAGTAATATGTATGTTAATTAGAAGGACAATCCAAAAGCATTTAAAGAAATTGCTTCTGAGCAATGAGATTTAGGAGGAGAAAAGCTAGGCTTGCTCTTTTTGATTGAATGTTTAAACATAAAAGTTTTGCATGATTAAGCTTCTAGTATTGCTTTTAGAAAATTGCTATTTAAAATTAGGTAAATCTGTACAATATGGAAATCAAATCAGTGTTGATGCAAATCCATGAAAGGAAGAAAAGGAAATGCAGAAACATTGATGGACTAACTAATTATGGTAAAAAAACGGAGAACATAGCACAGAAAATGACTTCAATATAAGCACAGTAAGATTTTATGAAAATCTGTAAAGAGCAAATAATTATAATGGGTGAGGTAAACCTGCCGGATATAAGGCACAGTGTTCCATAGTATGTGGCAACAAAAAACATGTATCCTGTTTCATCAAAAATAAATACTTAAAGTACAACGATCAAAAAAGACATTTCAAAAAAAGAAAAGACATTTCAAAAATGGAGCAACACACAGTAAGAAAGCATCATTCAAGAGAAAGTTGCTGTTATTATGTTACTATCAAGCCTAAGCGACTGGAAAGTGAAAGCTTTATTAGATACAGTTGAGCTCTTACATGTGGCAAAAAAGAAGAAATTTGCGTAGAGATGATAATTCTGAATCCATATGGAGTTTCCAGAGTCATCTAAAACTATGGAGGAAAATAATGAAAACATTTTAAGGAAAGGTAAAAAATGTCAAAAAGTTAGAAAAGGTGTACCATGCCCATAGAATGGAATTACTCACTGTGTGTGTGTGAGTGTAGACATAACATAAGCATATTTGTGTGTTCCTTTATGTTGACCTATCAGTCTGGTTGTGATAAAGAGCAAAGAACAGGTAACCAATCCTTCAGCTTCTAAGGACTTTGTTCCTGGATGAAATCTTGAGATGTTTCATGGTTTTCTAGTTGGTTTTAGGTCATGAAAATCTAGTCCAGTGCAATCAGTGTTACAGCCCCATCTCGCTGTAGACAGGTCTCCTTCCCCCATCAGCTGAGGTGGCTCAAAGCCTGCAATAAGGAAGGAGGAATCATCTGGCCAGTGGAAAGAGGAGAAAGGTCTTGAAAAGGAAACGGGGGGGGGGGCAGGGGCAACATTTTTTTTTCAAGGCTGATAATTTTGTAATCTGATAAGAAGCACTGTTTCGTATTCATGTCCCATTTCTAGCTCTTTCTTCTAATTAAAAAAAAAATCTATTGTATCTTATGAGTACAGCTTACAACTTCCCAACTTAGCTACTAGATTTCAGCAATCCCTATTTTATTGTAGCTGCCTTATCCCCTCCCCCCTTCACAGCAGTGGTGTTAGATGGTTGGAGAGTTGCATTTTGGTCATAAAGTTTTGTAGCAGAAATAGTAAACCCTAACTAAGACATTAGTTTAGTCAAAGTGGGGGAGGGGAGACACCTCTATCTGTAGTCACAATATGAATCCATAAACACAAAACAAAATCACAAGTCTCAACACCTATCAAAGAACATGATTCATACTATGATTCTATATTTCAATTCAGTAAAGCCACACATGAGCAAATAAAAAGATAAATAATCTTCAGGTGGGTAGATGGCTTAAAATAATTCAAAGTATAGGATAACTTGGAAAATAATTAAAACTAAATTATAAAAACACCATGTGTGTTCGTTAATTTTCTATTGCTGTAATAAGGTACCATGACCAAAGGCAGCTTATAGAAGGAAGCATTTAATTGGGGCTTATGTAGGTTCAGAGGGTGAATCCATGACCATGGCAGCAGGCAGGCCTGGTGCTGGAGCAGCAGCTGACAGTTTATATCCTGACCCACAAGCACAAGGTAGAGAGAGCTAACTGGAAATGAGGTGGACTTTTGAAAACTCACAGCACACCCCCAATGACACACCTCCTCCAACAAAGCCATTTGCCTTCCAATCCTTCCCAAACAGTTCCACTACTGAGGAACAAGTGTTCAAATATATGAGCCTGTGGGAGCCATTCTCATACAAGCCACCAAACTGTGTATCCGGGTTTATCTACCCGTAATTTGATTTAAAGGAAAATTTAAATGTCTATACACATGTGGTACACTGGCATGTATGCAGACAAAAAATATATATGCTGGGGCAACATCCCCTTTTTACAGTCATACTTGGTTTAATGTATGTGTGTGCTCATGCAGAAGCCAGTGGTCTACACTGGAAAACTGATGTCTACATCGTACAAACCACTTCTGCTCTGGTGTTCCACATTATCCTTTGAGACTAAGTCCCTTACTGAATATAGTGCTCAATATTGGCTAGACTGAATGACCAGCAGACTCAGAGGATCCGCCTGTTTCTGCCCTTTGGTCCTAGGGCTGCCCATGAATGTGACCCTGCCTGGCTTTCATGTGGGTGCTAGGGATCAGAATACAAGCCTGCATTTTGCCAATTGAACCATCTTCCCAGTCCCTCAATTGAATGCTTGTTTAAAAAGAAGGAAAATCACATGTCTTAAAGTTATAGTGCCTGGGCAGGAGAGATGTCTCAGCAGTTAAGAGCACTGGCTGCTCTATTAAGGGACCTGGGTTCAATTCCCAGCACCCACATGGCAGCTCACACCTGTCTGTGAGGATCTGATGCCCTCTTCTGGCCTTTGCAGGTACCAGACACACATGTGGAGCACAGACATACGTGCAAATATAAAACAAACAAACAAAAAATACCCATAAAATAACGTTTAAAATAATAAAGTGCCAACAGTAAAAAAAATAAAAAGCTAACCCATGATGGGTTAAAAATTAAGCTTTGACATTTTACATAAGTGAATGAACATGCTTAACAGGAGAAGAAAGCTGGGGTCACAAATAAATGCAGTTAGGAAAGGAAAGAAAATCTTTCAGATGCCTTTTGCGGTAGACTCCTGTCATACATTCAATGCGCATCCCATTTGTCTTTCTAAATGAGGATTGATCATCTTCACCCATGTCTACTTTCTTGATTATCTTCTTTAGGTGTGTAGATTTCATTATGTTTATCATATCTTGTAGGTCTATATAAGCGAGTATATAACAGTATATAACAAGTTTGTCTTTCTTCTTCTGGGATACTTCACTCAGGATGATCTTTTCTAGATCCCACCATTTGCCTGCAAATTTCATGATTTCCTCCTTTTTGATTGCTGAGTAGTATTCCATTGTGTAAAAATACCACAATTTCTGTATCCATTCCTCTGTTGATGGACATTTGGGTTGTTTCCAAGTTCTGGCTATTAAAAATAAAGCTGCTACAAACATGGTTGAACAAATGTCCTTGTTGTGTACTTGAGCAAATTTTGGGTATATACCTAGGAGTGGTATAGCTGGGTCTTGAGGTAGCACTACTCCTAATTGTCTGAGAAAGCGCCAGATTGACTTCCAAAGTGGTTGTACCAGTTTACATTCCCACCAGCAATGGAGGAGGGTTCCCCTTTCACCATAACCTCTCCAGCATGTGTTGTCACTTGAGTTTTTCATCTTGGCCATTCTGATGGGTGTAAGGTGAAATCTCAGGGTTGTTTTGATTTGCATTTCCCTAATGGCTAATGAGGTTGAGCATTTCTTTAAGTGTTTCTCTGCCATTTGATGTTCCTCTTTCGAGAATTGCATCTGAAAGACTCTACCTAGCAGTGTTTCAAAGCAGACACTAAGACTCATAACCAAACCTCGGCAGAGTGCAGGGAATCATATGAAAGAAGGGGAGTTAGTATGATATGGAAAGGATAAGAGCTCTACAAGTACCAAATATATCCGGGCACAGGGTCTTTTCTGAGACTGACATTCAACCAAGGACCATCTATGGATATAACATAGAACTTCTGCTCGGATGTGGCCCGTGGTAGCTCAGTAACCAAGTAGTTTTCCAAAGTAAGGGGAACAAGGACTATTTCTAACAGGATTTCAAGGGCAGGCTCTTTGACCTCCCCCCCACCCCCAGGGGAGGAGCAGTCCTGTTAGGCCACAGAGGAGGACTTTGCAGCCAGCCTTGAAGATACCTGATAAAACAGGGTCAAATGAAAGGGGAGGAGGTCCTCCCCTATCAGTGGACTTGGAAAGGGGCAGGGAGGAGACCAGGGAGGGAGTTGGGGAGGGGGAGGGAATGAGGGAGTGGGATACAGCTGGGACACAGAGTTAACAAATTGTAACTAAAAAGAAAAATTTAAAAAAAAAGAAAAAAAAAAAAAGAAAAGGAAAGAAAAAATTAAGCTTTGAGCTCCCTCTACTGGTTCAAAGAAAAAAATCAGAGAAATAATTAAAACCCAAACCATGAGCTTGTAATGAAGTAATTCTTGACCAACATAGATATTAAAAGGTCATCAGAGTTGGCATGGTGGCTCAGCACTGATGATTCTGAGGCAGAAGAATTGCCTTAAGTTTAAGGACAGCCTGGGCTACGTAGTGGGGTTCTAGGTTAGCCTAAGCTGTAGAGTGATGAGCTCTAGAAAGGACGAGGCCTTATCTCGGTCTCCCTGCCCTGTACTTCTATGTCAGAAGTGTCTGGGTTACTGCTTGCTTCAGCGGAGCATCTGTGGTGACAAAAGGCAGAGTGTACCCACATGTTGCAGAATGTCCTGGACTTTCCCCTGCCTTCCTCCTGAGAGGCAGATCATCCTTCTCTCCAGTGCATGTTTATACTATAGAATGTTTTCTAACTACCCTTATTAAAGGCATAGAATTCATAGAGCCAAAAATAAGATCTAGTCCATTCTGCCATTTTGCAACTGAAGAAACAAAAACAACATTATTCACAACAAGATGAACGCGCCCTCTCTATAGGTATGGATTGATGTTTAGAGTTAAAAAAAAATCTCTATGTTTCCAAATTAATTTAGAGTGCTTATCTAGTCTAATTTATTTTATTGATGGGACAATACAGCCTTTTGTAAAATGTGCTTTTAAGACATGTGATTGTTGGTGCACACCATAATCTCATTCATTTTAAGTCAACAAATATTCATTGAGCATGCTGACCTTGAGCTACAATAAATACAAAAAAGAGATTCCATCTGTGGAGTCTACAGAATGATACATTAGGTTTTTTTTTTTTTTAATTTAGAAATTCTGAAAAGCAGTGGAGAAACTAAAGATGATACTTCATTACCTGGATGCTAGTGTGGCTTTCTGTATCAACAACTTGTTCACACCAAAATATTAGCAAAGCTGACTGTTGATTCAGAGGATTTGGTTGGAGTCTAATGAGCGAGGAGACTTTCTCATACTCTGATAACGTCCCACTTTCTGGAGTAGGAATTGTGCTTATAGCCACTTCAGGGATTGCTCGGCATATAAGGTAGATGGGGTGCTTGGAGCAGTGCCGAGGGAAGTGCGCAACAGACGCCAGCTGGAGCTGCGATAAAACTCCAATTCAAGTGCCCATGTGACCATTTAGCTCACAAAATCTCTAACAGTGGCTGAAATCAGGACAGGAAAATAGGAAGTACATGTTCAAGGCAGCCTAATTATGAAGAAGGCTGTGCGGTGGTCCTGCATCTGAGGGGAAGAAAGTTGTCACCCCATCCTCACTACAGGAAAAGATGGAATAAAGCTGAACTGAACACTTTCTCCCAGTTCAGAGAATTGATTTCACCTTCTCCCCTCCCCGCTTAGCACAACTGACCACCGTGAAAACCGCAGTAAACAAAGAATACAGAGAACCCTAGTCTAACAAAAGCAATGCTTCTGCCCCTAGAGAGCCAGGACTGGTAGGAAATTAAGCTGTATTTATGAACTGCTGGCAGCTCAGGGTGAAAAATTGATTGTTATGAATTTTACCTATGGCAGGGAAATCATATCCTCAAATTATGAATCACCATGAACTAATCCAGTCATGCGATCAGAGCTCCTGTAACTCTAGCACGTTGTCAATGACCCATCTCTGAATCCTGGGAACCAAGCCTTCTATACATGGCTGTCAGGAAGACACTTCAAATCGTAATATTTATCTAGGAAGAAATATTTTCATATATATATATATACATATGAATATATGTGATTTAAATACAGTAGAAGGAATGAATGAGAATAAAATGTTTTATTTTTCTACTCTAGGTTTAATAAATAACATTTTCCTCAAAAGAATGATAGCAGAAATATGCTTGGTGATTACGCCTTGTGGATGAGTGCTGCAAATGACGGAAGTGCTGCATTATCTCCATTATCGAGAATCTGCACTATCCGCAAAGCGGTGCGATGCTGTTAGACGATGCTGTTCTTGGGTTGGTTAAAGCTGACCATTGCTAACTCTAAGGCAGTCACTAAACTGTTTTAAATAATGCTACGGCAAGGGGAGGGAGAAATGGAACCAAATATATGCTCAGCCAAAATTACAGAAGAAAACAGAGGAAGACAAAGCAGGTAAAAAACAAGGACAACAAATATTACACTTGTAAAATGTAATAATTCAATTATAGCAATAATTGTATTAAACATAACAATCTAAGTATGCCACTGAAAACGTAACAGTGTCACTTTGGGTTAAAAAGAAAAAAAGGCCCAACTGCATGTGTTTGCATGAAATCTACTTTGAACATGAAGATAATGATCAGTGTTTGGAGGCACCATGAGTTTTGCCCTAGAAGATAAGATTTTTTTTCCACCTGCCACCTTGTTCTCTGGCCTTCATTTTGGTGTCTTTCACAGCAATATTAAATTATGCTTTTTAATGGCAGAAGCATCTAATAGTCAGGTGTTTAAATCTAAATCTAGAAATAACTGAACTTTGCCAAACACTGGGCCTTCTGCACTAAGTAGCCATCAATGCAAAGGAAAAGTTTCGGAAGGAAATTAAAGGAGTTATTCCATTAAGAACGCAAAAAACAAGAACAAAAACAAAAAAACAAAACCAAAAACAAACAAACAAACAAACAGCCTTGCTGCTAGTTTGAAGAAAACTTTAATGTCTGGATAGGACAAACTGGCTCCACCCGTCTGTGGGTTGGGAAGTCCTGAGTGAATTTGTGTGTTGACAGGAGCATGACCCCTATGTCTGGGCTGTGTGACAAGACTCTTCCTGAGGAGACACAGAGAAAGTGCTTTGTCACTACAAAGCTCTGAGAAAGACGTACAATGAGACCAATGTTGTTTCTATAGCTGTGACACACCCATTCTGCTGCCTACAATCATGATGTCATTCTGATTTGAGAGTGATATATCTATATAATATATGTATATATGTGTGTGTACATATGAATTCTGATTTTAGAGTGATATATGTGTGTATATTCGTATACACACACAGACACAGACATAGACACACACACATCTTGTTTGTTTGCTTGCTTGCTTATTTGAGACAGGGTCTTTTCTGAAGACCTTGGCTGACTTCAAGCTTACCATGGTCTTCTGCCTCTGTCTCTTGAGTACTTCACCACTACACATGGCAAGTCTTATTATAAGAAATTTTATGCCACAGTAGCACAGATAATTCTCTGATGAACACAGTCAGAATAAGTTGAAAACTTGGGAAGGTTCACCATTATAGTTGCCAATAAGAATATGTGTGATTTACAGAAAGTCAAAATATCAACATCAGCAGTACTTTGGAAGAAGTTGATACCAACATTCAAAGATGAGTTCAAGGATTTCAAGACTTCAGTGGAGCAAGTCGCTGTAGATGTAGTGGAAATAGTGAGAGGACCACAGTTAGAACTGAAGCTTGGGAGTCGAGAGGCCCTCTGTGAGCATCCATTACTTTGAGCAAGTGCAAGGTGGCATACCTCTTTCAGCTCTAGGAGAACCTGCTGGAGGATACCTCTGGAATTCATCTCACACAATGAAATGTTGGCACCATTTGGGAAGCTGGAAAAGTATGTCACAACTGAGCACGCACTTAACAGACAAATGATGGCCTAGAGCTTGCTGGATATTCTGAGAGAAGGCTGCCATGATGAAAGAGACTGTATTGCTGTCTTGAAAAGAACTAGCAGCTTTGATGATTCAGAGTACTTCACTGTTTTGTCAGGAGAGTTGGCCTTCAACACCATATGCTTCTCCAAATATTTATGGTTAGAATTACCTTGAAGATCAGATTGATCAGGTAAGGAAAACCGGTAAGGCAGCTTTGCTAGCTCTGCCAGAGCAGGAGCTGATGGAGTGATTTGAGGTGGAGGCCAAAGTGTGCCATGTCCCCCTAGATAGCAATGACAGCCTGAAGACAGAAGCTGTGGCTTTAATGTATAAGATGGCTCCCATGGTTGTGGACATTACAGAGTTTCTTATCCTCCCTTTTGTGAGATGTGCTATGACTGTAGAATGTTTCATGTTTGAAAAGTCTGCGCTGCCAATTTTGATCATATTAGGGGAGTTGGCAGGCAAGCTACCGAGGAAATGCTGCTGCCCAAGTTTTTCCAGTTCTGATAATATGTGGGGAGTCCGAAAGGCCTATGCTGAGTGTTTCACGGCTGTCTGATGTGTAACATGATGAAATCCGATGTAACACGTGATAAAATCCAGTGAACGAAGTTATCAGCACTATTGTGGTAATTGAATTCACCATGGGCTCATATATTTGAGTGTTTGTTGCTGCAGCTGGAACTGTTTGGGAAGGATTAGAAGGGGTAGCCTTGTTGGAGGATGTGTGTCCCTGGGGATCAGCTCTGAGGTTTCAAAAATCAAAGCCATTCCTATTCTCATTCTCTCTCTCTTTCTGTTGTGTGTCCTCTCCTCTCCCCTCTCCCCACATCTTTCTTCTCTTTCTCCCTTCTTCCCTCGCTTCCTCCCTTTCTTCCTCTCTGCCTTTTGCTTGTGGATCAGATGTAAGCTTATAGCTACGGCTCCAGTGCCCTGCCAGTCTGCTTGCTTCTATGTACCCCATCATGATGACCATGGACTCACCTTTTGAAACCGTGAGCTCCAAAGAAATGATTCTTTCTTTGCCTTGGCCATGATGCCTTATCACCACAACAGAAAAGTAACTAAGACTGCTACCTATTAACTTGATCAGTGATCCTTCAGGTTGTGTTAACCAAGCAGCCCTTTTCATTTGTTTGTTTGTCTGTGAGGGTGTCTTTCATATATCCTTTTAGTAAAAGTCAGAAGATTCATCAGCAGAGACAAAAATAGCATCACACGATGTAGAAGGACAGATTAAGCCAGAGGCTGCTCCTCCAGACCTCAGTGTCCTTCATTCTGGTGCCAGACTGTGCTGCTATGACAGCTGGGAACTCTCCAGGGGACACAGATGCTCCAATAGACAGCTCCTTATTCTGTACTTTGTCCTCTAAGTCTCTTCAGGCAGCAGCCACTAATGAGAATGATTTAAAAATGCCCACTAGTACATGTCTATGTTCCTGCCAGAGGTTGGCACCAGCTCCCCACATTTGGCTCTGTTAAATCAGGGATGGTTCAGTCCTCTTCATTTTTGAAGGGACTTGTCTACCTGAAATAGATATTGACATAGAGTTCAAATAGGACTCTGAGGAGAGAATCCTCCCAGAATGAGCAGGAGAAGCACCTGGAGTCCCCATACGGGGCTCTCCTAACATCACCATGGCCACATGGAAGGAACTTGAAGAGGAGACAGAGAACCTGGAGCCCCATGTGAATGAGGCAGACACTAAAGAACAGGTTGGAGCCCCTGTCAGCTAAACTGCTTCTAGCCTAAATTCTCATAAAGAGGTAGGTGGCATAGAACAGGGGAGTGAGATGCAAGATGTGCTGGCTATAAATGAGCTACCAGACTGTACCAAACCAAGAAGACCAGACTGTACCAAACCAGGAAGACCAGACTGTACCAAACCAGGAAGACCAGACTGTACCAAACCAGGAAGACCAGACTGTACCAAACCAGGAAGACCAGACTGTACCAAACCAAGAATACAAGACTGTACCAAACCAGGAAGACCAGACTGTACCAAACCAGGAAGACCAGACTGTACCAAACCAAGAAGACCCCATTCTTTTAGTCAGTGCTGCTGTTGAGAATTTGGATGCCACTCCTCACCATGTCCATGAAGAGATGGATATGAGCACCAGTATTGGCTGTAACCCCAATGAGGAGAGATCTGAAGTGCAAGGTGTCATACCACAAGCTTTACAATCAGTACTTGACAAGGACCAATCCCCTTTGAGCACAGTTGATGTCATGATTGCTAAGCACTGGGCATGAAGCCTGCCAGGTGTGGTCCTAACACTCCACAGGCAGAACTGGCACTGCCAAAGACATATTTACAACTCTCCAGCATCAGACATGAGGTGGCAAGTGCAAAGAACTTTAGCATTCTGCATCCACAAGCTTCCAGTTATTCTTGGAGACCAGTTGACAGCTGCAGATCTGGTTCTAGTTTTTAATGGATTTTTAAAAGACCCCAATGACATCAGAATAGGTATTCATAAACACACTCATGATTTTCTTAATTCAAGTTGGAAACAAAGGTGCAGACTGGCTGCCTTGAGTTTCTGCAGAGAAGTTTAATACTACAATGGAAGCCAAGCATGCTGGCACACACCTGCAACCTCAGCATCGAAAGGCAGGATCATGAGTTCAAGACCAGTCCTCAGCCAGCTTAAATGACCTAAATAGAATAGGGAGGTAGTCAACTAGGGAACTAAGCCCTATATAACACAAAAACAAAAGGAAAAATTCTGGCTTCTTTTATTACAAAAAAAAAAAAATTAAAAAGAAAAAAAATACAAGCAACATTTTGAGTAGCCATAAAACCTCCCTTGATTGAAATGCGGTACAATGTTTATCTAATGTACTGAAGCACTGAATGGTACTTAAAGTAACACGTGAAGTGTGTGTTTGCATGTGTGTGTGGGTGTGGGTGCATGCTTTTATTTGGGTATTATTTTCGTTTGAGTTTCCATGTACTTGGAATTCTGGCTTATTACGGAGAAACTAAAATCCCTATCTCCTAAGTTGTTACCCAGGGTTCTGTTCACCGTATGATGGTTTGGACAATGGTCTGACAGAGCGGCAGCCCTTGCTGCTTTCCACCCAGACTGTCACTGATGAGGTGTCTTCCATAGACTAGTTGCTGTGCACCTGACACCGCATTTGCTTGCTTTGCCAAATGAAGGAGTTCCAAATATTAAAAGTGCTACTCACAAAACCATTCCAACAGACGCTACTGTAGGCTTTAGATTTTTCAAGCACCTACTTTATTGAAGGTTCTTAAACAACTCTACCTCCCTAGGGAAAGGGACTATAGACCTCTTTTACCTACTTCCTGTTGATAAGAGTCTTTGGCTTCTTTGAGGATTACCAAACTTGGTTGTCAGGATAACAGCAGTCAACAGCCAAGTAGCAGCAGCAAGACTCATCAGGTGCAGTGAAACAATTAAGTAGAAGTGGCAAGACTCTTCCCAAACAGCACAAGTATGTGGAAGTGGCAGAACTCCACCAAAGCAGCACGAGCAATTCTTTTTTCAAACATTTCTCTCTCCTAAGTCCAGCGGAGGATGCAAACCAGAGCAAAGCGCAGCAATGCAAAAGGCATTGTCTCACTGCCTGTGGGCTTCTATTTATCCCTTCTCAGTGTCCACACGAGGTTTGTGTTCCAGCTCACGAAAACCATGCCCCTCGTACAGTACAAGGTAGTTTCCAGCTGACAGACATCATGTGCCTTTTCACAGAGGCTGTTTTCCTCAAAGGGGCAGGGCACATTCCCACATCCCACACTTGGGAGCAAAACAAAAACCATATTCACATGACACAACTGAGTTTCCAAAGAAATCAGAAACTTCCACCTCAAGCTACTGGAAAAAAAGAATACCACTTAGCTTCTGCTAACTGTCATGAGGAGGCCCTGAAACAGAGCGCTATGACACCCCAGTGATGACAAGTACTTTGCAAGCATCCACCCATCCAGTCCCAAAACCTCTAAAGATGCGATGAGCACTGCTTTCTCATCCTATTGGAAAGCATGGTCCAAGGTGTTCTTTCTGCTTCTGCAAGAGCTAAGGTTTGACTGCTCTGACCCAGATGTGGGACAGATGTGAGAGGACCTACTTCTTGCCAACTCCGTTAGAGGTGCTACTTGCTACTCAGAAGTCTAGGGGTTTTATGAGTCAAAAAAAAAAAACAGTCTATAAAGTACTAGTATCGTATCTTCGTGTGAGAGAAAGTACTTTTTCAGAGGATTACAATAGTCACCAAAGCTGCAACTCATCTTCCTGGCTGAATGAAGCCTGAACTGGCAGAGCATTTTCCTTTTGAAAAGGATGAGTTTCCTAGAGACTTGCATTGTTTTCTCCTGGTTTTATTCAATGACTGATAAACAGCATACTTATGGCCAAAAGGCTGATGTGCACTGGATGGGGGAAAAACCCACTTCTGTATTAGTTTAAGCATTCATTCCATGTGCAGAGTCTGTTCAGCATCATGGTTGACCATCCCAGCCCTCACAGAAAGTAGTTTTTGATGTCGCTACATGGTAAAAGAGGGTTTTAAAATTTTTATCCTAAGGGCTTGATGTTAACACTAAATAGGCTCTGATTTTGTCTCCTAATGCAGCACATTGTTTCACACATTTACACAATATTTACAGAATTTCTCTCTCCTTTTTTTTTTTTTTTTTTTTTTTTTTTTATCCTGGTCATGAGCTGAAGGAAATTTCTGGTTTTTTTTTTACTTTATTTTTTTATTTTTATTTTTAAATATTAATCACAGGCTATGTACTTTGTATCCCAGCCATAGCCCCCTCCCTCATTCCCTTCCAACCCTACCCTTCCTCCCTCATCTCCTCCCTGTCCCTTTCCAAGTCCACTGCTAGGGGAGGTCCTCCTCCCCTGAAGGAAATTTCTTATCATGAATAGTATATGTAAAGAGTATTTCAACTTGATTCACAGTCAGCTCTTAGGTGCAATCTTTTCTTCCTGTACTGCACAGGTACTGCCCTGATGAGGGTAGACTTTTTTTAAATTTATCTATCTATCTATCTATCTATCTATCTATCTATCTATCTATCTATCTATCTAT
>NW_026596040.1:18555793-18558960 GCF_907164565.1 Psammomys obesus
TATCTATCTATCTATCTATCTATCTATCTATCTATCTATCTATCTATTTATTTATTTATTACAATTTATTCACTTTGTACCCTGTCTGTAGCTCCTCCCAGTCTCACTCTCCATTCCTCTTCTTCCCCTATGCTCCTATCCTAGTCCACTGATAGGAGAGGTCCTCCTCCCCTTTCATCTGACCCTAAGCTATCAGTTCTCATCAAGACTGGCTGCATTGTCTTCCTCTGTGGCCTGGCAAGGTTGCCCCCCCTTCAGGGAGAGTTGATAAAAGAGCCAGCCACTGAGTTCATGTCAGAGACAGCCCCTGCTCCCCTTCCTAGGGTACCCACTTGGAGACTGAGCTGTCTATGGGCTACATCTGAGCAGGGGTTCTAGGTCTTCTCCATTTATTGTCCTTGGTTAGAGTATTGGTCTCTGCAGGCCCCCCTGGGCCCATATTTTTTTGGTTCTGTTAGTCTCTTTGTGGAGCTCCTGTCCCCTCAAGGTCTTTCTATCTCTCCCCTCTTCCATAAGATTCTCTGCACTCTGCCCATTATTTTGTGCTCTTAGAATGGTCATAGAACCAGTGCCTAAAGATAGAACTGAACTGCTCAAGCCCAGGAAAAATGACCAGTGAATGGGGAGATGTTTCTTACTGATGAGCAAAGAAAGTCATCACTTAAAATGTGCTCTTGGAGGACATGCTATGAACATTGTTCCAATGACAGCAAAGGACTTAGATGATTGTATACACTTAGTTGAGAAGATTGGCTCCGGTTTTGATAGATGCTCTACTGCAGGTAATTAAGCAGCATGGAGTTACAAAGACATCTATTGTGAAAGAGAGAATCAAGTAATGAATCAAAGATCATTGCACTCTGTACATTGTTTTAAGCATAATTCTATTGCAGATTGTATGCATAAGTTTTATATGTGATGAGAAATGAAGAAATTCATGTTGCTTGCTCTGTTGTGGCATTTAGTCAGTTGTAGTGTTCTGCAAACGAACCTTCGATATCTTTAAGGCATGTTTGTAACAGGACAAAGAAATATACAGCATGCTAATATAAACCATATCTGGAACAGCTATATTAATGTCATACAAGGGAGAACTCAGACATAGGGTCGTTATCAGAGAAAAGTGGAATATTATAAATTGGTAAAGGAATTGTGTATCCAGAATGATACCACAGTCCCTCATGTGTATGAGCCAGCAACACATCAAAGCACATGAACCCAGGTCACACAGCACTTTGGACAGAAGTAAGGGAACTGGTCATTCTAATTACAGATTTCAGTCTTCCTTTCTCCGTAAATGGCAGATCCAGAGAAGAGAAAATCGTTAATGACACAGCTGAGCTGAAGAACCATCATCAGTCGGCTGAATCTAATTACATTTATAGACATTTATGTTTCAATGACAGCAGAATATGGATTCTTCTCAAGCTTGCACAGAACAGTTGCCAAAACCAAGCCTATTATGGGCCATACAGAGCACCTTAGGGAACTTTCAGAAAAGGAAATTTTCTTTTTAATGAAAAATACATTATTGATAAGAAGTGCCCAGAGGTATTCACACACAGTGCACCTGGAAATGGGCGATGTGACTTTTAATGGAAAGTGATTTGAGCACCTAGACTTAAAAATATCTTTAAATAATGAAAACATCTTAATATCTAAAAGACATGGGTTAACACTCTATAATCTACTGGTACTCAGAAGCTTGTTTTACGCCTTGGTTGTCTTCATTTTTTTTTTTTTTTTTTTTATCTCAGAAAAGGAGATCTTAAAAAGCAAACGCTTGGGGCTGGAGAGACAGCTCTGCAGTTGAGAGTATTTGTCGCTCTTGGTTCCCAGCACTCATGTCCGGTGGCTCACAGCTGCTGTCCAGGTGCAGGAAATATGACACTGTCTTTGGCCTCAGCATATACATACTCTCTCACACAAACACACTAAATAAATATAGATGCCTTTCAAAAGTATTCTTTTATGCCACAGTGAAATTAAGCTAGACACCAGTAGCAGAAAGATATCTAGAAAATTTTAAAAAAGGTAAATGATTGAGAAATAAAACTTGTCAAAACATGTGGGTGCTGGCAAACACTTCACTTTAGGAGAAATTCATAGCTTTGCACATGTGTATCAGAGGAAAGGTCCAAAAATCAATAACCTAAGCTTCAAAATTAAGAAAATAGAAAAATAAGAGCAAATTAACTTCAAGTAGAAAGATAAATGCTAAAAGCCAGAAATCATTAAAATTTAAAATATCAATAAAGAAAATGTGTAAATCCAAACCTCACTCCTTTGAAAATATCAATAAAGTGATAAATACCTGGTTAAGAATGAAAGAAGACACCAGCTGAGAATATCACAAATGAGAGAGCAGCCACCGATACTTATTTCATGGATGCTAAGAGATGACTAACAGGCTGTTGGAAGTAATTTTGTGTCCACAAGTCTCACCTTTCAGATAATAAGAGACAACACACTGAAAGGTATGGAGCCTGCTAGAGCCAGAGGGGTCTGAGAACCCAGCACAAAAGCTCCCCCACGAATTTTTTTTTTAACCTTGATTTTCGGTTAACAGCCTCTACTCCTGTGTAGAGTACTCATGACGGTTTAGCTTTTGCTTGCATGCTGGTCAGGTGGTGTTTAGAGTGCTGGGTGTGTTCATTCTGCATGTCCACTCCAACGCATTCACTCCTGTACCCTTCAGCCGCATCTCCTAAGCTTGCACTCACACACTTCCTACAGCCTTTCTCCTTACTCCCAACCTTATCCCCTCTTCTCTTTACTTCCTAAATATAACTTCAATTTCTAGAGTCTGTGAATCCTAATAATGTCCCCACTTTCCCTTCCTAGCTTCCTAGTTACTTCCCATTTTGATTTTTGTTTTCTTTTCAGATTCAGTCTAATACTCCTCTGCCATCTTACTTCTACTTTTTTCCTTTTTCTTTCTTTTCCTTATTCATTTATTTATGGTTTTTTTTTTTTTTTTTTATTTTATTTTTTTTTGAGACAGGGTCTCACTATGTAGCTCAGGCTTGACTGAGGCTCACAAAGATCTGCCTGCTTCTGCCTCCTCAGTTCTGAGATTAAAGACATTTGAAACCATGTCACCCACACTGTTAATCTTATTTCTTCTTCTTCTTCTTCTTCTTCTTCTTCTTCTTCTTCTTCTTCTT
>NW_026596040.1:18558970-18600566 GCF_907164565.1 Psammomys obesus
CTCCTCCTCCTCCTCCTCCTCCTCCTCCTCCTCCTCCTCCTCCTCCTCCTCCTTCTCCTCCTCTTCTTCTTCTTCTTCTTCCCTTGATTTTGGTTTTTAAAGACAGGGTTTCTCTGTGTAGCCTTGACTGTCCTGGAACTCACACTGTAGACCAGGCCAGACTAAAACTTACAAAGATCTTCCTGCCTCTTGCCACCGCCAGGCTACTTCTAATCTTATGAATTATCCCCCCAACAGTTATCAAAGTCAAAATGGGTACTGCATCAAAATATCGTTTGTGTGCCCCTCCCCCACCTCCCAGCTCAAGGAACATCAAGAAGAGGGGGTGGAAGGAACAGAGATAGGAGGTGGGAAGGATTGCTGTGTAATGCTGTCTTCTGGACATAGCCTGTCCATTACACACATGAACTCACTGCAGCTATTGGTTACCTGCCTAAGAACTATATAAGATCGAGCTAAGAAGAGCGGTCCACGTACGAACAGACAGTACTAATTGGAGCCAGCGGGTTACACCAAAGGAAAATAAAGGTGAGGCCAGAAGACATGTTGGAGGAAAGGAAAGTTGGAGGTAGATATGCTCAAGGCACATTGTTTAAATGTATGACCTTGCAAAGGAAAAAAAGAAAGGATGTTTTGTTTTGTAAGTGGGCATTAATCCTGAAGATACATTGCCAGAGAAGACATACAGGTGGCAAATCCACATATTAGATAATGTTCAACACCAAATGTTATTACAGGTTTGCAGATTACAACAGTGTGACAGCTCTGTGCACCTATAGCTTAAAGTCAAGCCTGCTAGGGTGAAGTACCAGATGCTGATGAAGACAGAGAGCCATCGAGGTCCTCAGACAAGGTCAGCAGGAAGTGACATGTTGCAGCCACTTTGGTCAACAGTTTAGGAGGTTTTCTTTAAATGAAGCTAAGTGTACCTTTTGCCTTGTAGCTATGACGACTCCTTAGTATTTTCTCAAAGGAATTGAAAAGTTACGTTCATACCAGATCGTATAAAAACATGTTTTAGCATCTTTGTACATGATTTCTCAAATTTAAGAGAAAATAAGAAAATGTAGGAGGTTCCTTGTTTAAAATAGAAAACATCAAGATGGTAAAAATAGAGTGTTGTGCCAAGTGGTAGGACCTTCCATGACGGGACCGTTCACAGTTGCATGGACCACACTGGTGAGCTCACAGTCCTCACAGTGAGCTCTGTGCTGAAACATAGTGCTGGCCCCCCAGAGCCCATGTTTAAGGCCTGCTAAAGTGAGTTGCCAAGTTGTTACTGATCCATTAGGTCACCCATCGACGATTTGTTCACAAGTTAGGACCATGCCCAGAGAGCCCTCCCTCATGTCTTTCTTCGAATATGGAGTATACGAACTTTTAAATTTCAAAACATCAGCTTGTTTTGAACTTAACCTGTTTGCAGATGATCACTCAGTTAATAGGAACCAAATGGGAGCTTGAGCTCCTTTTCTAGGAGTCATTTTCAGCAGTGTGTCTGTTGAGCACAAAATATAGTAGATAGTAAAGAAATTTAGGGGAAAATAATTCTGGCTATTATGGATTTCTGCCATTCTGTAGGGATGCAAAGTAATTGTACTCTATAGCAATATATACATAATTTACACACTACTCAAGTGTAGTTAGAAATTCTCAGTGGAACCAATGTGCTTGCCAGGCAGAGACAATAAAAAGGCTTTAGGAAGAGCAATGAGGAAGCAAGTTTTTAAGGAGAGTAGGCCCCATATATACAAAGTTGTGAGGAACTGAAAATATTGGAAGCACATAAGGTTGATATCAGGCTTTAGGTAAGGGGATAGCAAAAGGTATGCGTTGGGGTTGAATGAGCCCATACTGACAATGTGGTAGCTGGATTTCTGTAGGCAGTAAGGGAAGAGGCCCACAGTGGAAACAGCACGTTGTTCATAGTGAAAACACAGGCTGGCTTCCATAAAGAGATTAAGGGTTAAAAAGGCAGAGTTCAAAGCATTGAGGAAGATAAAGAGGGCTTGTAGCTGGGTATGAGATAAACAAACTAAACAAATAAGAAGCAGGACAAGGCTCTAGGCTAGTGACAGCAGCCATGCCCCAACCCTTGAGTGACATATCCAAAGCTATATCACTCTTGCTGATGTTCTTGCTTTTAGTACCCTGCTTCCAGTACAGAGAAAGTTGTAAGGCTGACTTCTAGCAAGGTGCTGTCACCTAGGAGAACACCTCAGACTACCCCAAAGACAAGCAGCTGCATAGGAGGTAACCAAAAGCCTGCACAGGGTGGCTGTGATTGGATTAACTGCCATGGTGAAAGCATGTAGCTGTCACTGGTAATGCGAATGTGAGAACAGAAAGAGTTTAGTATAGTTAACAGCACTTGGGACACCTTCAAGGTTAGGGTGGCAATACCAGCCAGTGACTAACAACTAGTCAAGGCCAAAGCTGGAGTCAGAGATGTACAGATGTGGCTTCAACTCCCCCTAACAAGCTAGACATCTAGTGGATAGTGCATGATCATCTCCCTGGTTGGGGTTTTACTTGCCCCCAAGTGTTCCCATCATTAATCTTCTTTGGTATGATACTGTGGTGGACTGAATACAAATGTCCCCTTTAGGTCCATAGTGGGTGGCACTATTAGTATGTATGGCCTTGTTGGAGTAGGTGTGGCTTTGCTGAAGGAAGTGTGTCACTGAGGATGGGATGTGAGATCTCAGAAGCGCAGTCCAGGCCTTTCTTCTGCCTGTGGATCTAGATATAGAACTCTTACCTCCTTCTCCATCACCATATCTTGCCTACATGCTATCATGCTTCCCTCCATGATAATGGACTAAATCTCTGAACTGTAAGCCAGGCCCAATGAAGTGTTTTTCTATATAAGAGTTGTTTTGGTCATAGTGTCTCCTCACAGGAAAAAAAAAAAAAAAACTAAGACAGATACAGAAAATTAAGAGCCACTGTCCCAGTTGGACCTTTGGTGTCTGTCAGTTTGTGGCACCATAGGTTCTTGAGTCAGGCACAACCGGGCTAGGAAAAGTCTATTGCTCTTAAAAACCCTGTATCATTAGTGCAGTGGCAAATCAAAGCTAAAGGAGTTCAACTTTATTGTCCTATTAGGGGGGTGGAAGAAAGCAAGGGTCATCTGATTAAAATGGTGGCTGTGTGTAGAAATCCAAGTCTGTGTCATTTCAGCCTTGTCACTTAAGCTAGTACCAGAACAGTGGCGAAGTCATGATGGAAGAGGCAATGGAGAGCTCCAGCATACTTGGGGGTTTGATTAATAGAGTTGGTTGAGGAGGAATAGCCGTCAGGACTTATTTCTTATTGCTGGATGATACTATTGATGAAATATAAAAGGCAAAATCTGAAAACAGCTTCATGAATAAAGTGACAAATTTATCTTCCAACTGTTTGCACTTGGGAAGATCCTGAGTCAGGCAGACAGGTACAGAAGTTGTAATAGCTAATTCTGTCTCCTGCCTGTCAGTAGGGATTGTGTTGAGACTAACAATCTTTAAAAGCCATGTCCCGTTGGACCCGGAGATGGCTCTTCTGATAAAGTGCTGGTCTTGCAAGCATGACAATTTGAGTTTAGCCACCAGAACTCACACAGAAAGCCAGCTGTGTGGGTTGGGGAGATGACTCAGTGGATAAAGTATCTATTGTACAAGCATGGGGACCCAAGTTCAGATCCCCAGGACCTGTGTAAAAAGCTGAGCATGGCGGCATGTATTTAAGTGCTAAGAGGGCAGAGGAAGGCAGATTCCCAGAGCTCACTGACTAGCCCATGTAGTCAATTGTTGAGCTCTGGGATCAGTGAGAGAGTCTGTCTCAAAATATAAGATGGTGGGCGATAGAAGAAGACACCGAACATAAACCTCAGGTCTGTGTATAAAACACACACACACACACACACACACACACACACACACACACACACGGTGGGGTGGGAAGAGAATATCACATGTGGTGATGTGCATTTGTAGGCATGGAGAGAAGCAGATCCCTGGGGGCTTGCTGGCCAGACAGTCTAGCCTAGTAGCCAGATCCTGAGGAATAACACCTGATATTTCCTCTGGCTCTACAAACTCTGTGCACAAACCAAGAGTCTGCACTGTGGTAGTTGGGGTTGGGTGCAAGGAGAAAGACGGCAGTGAGAGCCGTGGTGGGAGACGTACTATGATTCCCGCAATCTCAGAGGCTCGTGGTTTGTTGGTTATAGACTGGCTCTCTCCCTTCTCTGCTGGAAGAATGTGAGGTTAGTCCTGGTATTGTTTCTCATGTGTGCTGTTAGACAGCAGGAATAAAATGGGTCAGATTTGCCCTTGGTAAAGATGCCTCTCATGATAGCCATAAGAAATGGCCCTTCTCAGATAGGAAGAACCTAGAAGCAAATAACATTTTGGAAGAGAAAATAGTAATCAGACGGAAGAAGAGATCGGCTCATCATTCCACACGCAAGATAATGAAGGATCTTGCAGGAAAGTAATCCTGCATGAGTAAACATGGCGGGGAAGCAGAACTCCCACTTGCCCCCTCTCCTGACTGCCAACTGCACTTACTCTTCCAGAGCCATATTAAAACGGCCAAGGGTTCTTTACACACGATAGCCATGCCACACACAGTTTGTGTTCTCTCACACTTGTGCACAAGTCTGTGATAGCGCCCATGTTTTCATGCTTTGAGCAAACACCTGTCCAACTGCACATCACCTTCTTCAGGAAAGAAAGCAGGGCTGAGTATTCTGCAGTCTTTTAATTCTCTGCACCTTTACGAGCTGGAGGTCTCTGCGATGACAATCATCCACTGCAAACAAAAGCTTCTCTGCTAAGGGCTGGGAGGTTCCTTAGTCTATAGGTGTAAGTCATTTGAAGTTTATTTTAGTACAATGTCCACTTAGAGTAATAGTAGCGCTAGATTCTGCCCTAACAAAATAATAGTAGTAGGTTCTCTCCTGCAATCTGTGACCTGTATAGCCCTGGAATTTTGGTTTGCTGGTGGTGCCAGGTATGAGTTCCATCCAATCAGAAAGATTGGTTGTTTCTATGCCATTCATGCCTCTATTACATTAATGGGGGTGCGCCTTTCCCAATCAGTCCTTATTGTAGCTCACAGGATTCACAGCTGGATATGACTTATGATTACACTTCTCCTCTGGTAGGTTGCATAGCACCTGCCAGCACTATGGAATCTAGCCAAGAGGGAGGCGGCTTTTCAGATAAGCACGAGTAGAAGGGTTAGCCTTAAGTGGAGCAGGCAAACCGCTTCCTCTAAAGGCTCAGGGATCATTGTAGGAGATAGGGTCACAAAGAGGGAAAGGGTCCTATCCAGTTGATAATTACAGGTAAACCGCGTCTTACGGACACAGCAGGGCAGCTGCACAGGTGAACTCAGCAGCTGTGACACATGCACTAGACCTCTGTGAGCCTGAGCCAGACCCAGACCCAATCCTAGCAGAGAGAGGGAAGCTGAGCACAAAGGTCTACTGGGCTGAGGAGCTCCCGGCAGTTGGAGAAGAAGGGTCAGCTTTCTCTAGGAGTGAGAGCTGTGACAAACCCACCATGCTCCAGTAGAAGGCTACACATGCAGGAATCTGGGAAGTACAAATTGGCCTTGCAGAGTGGGAAGGGAAAGCAGAGAGGATCTGAGAAGAGTTGGAGAGAGAGCGTCAATATGATCAAAACACATTGTATGAAATTCTCAAAGATCTCATACAATTTTTAGAAAAGCAATGACAAAGAGGAAAAATAAAGGAAAGGAGTTATTTTGTGCCGTTTCTGGTCTTGCCTTCTGGCAAAGAGCTTTACTCAGTAAATATTGGGTGTGTGAACATTTTGAAATATTTCCAGGAACTATGACATTTAAAACTTAACACAAGCCTATGACGGCGAATTACATAAGTAATCTTAACTTTCATCACAGACCACGTTTCTGAGGCCAAGTATAACTGCCTTGGTGTACACTGAGGGAAAAAAAAATTATGTATATGAAGAAAATGAAGAACTAAGCTGTCTCTGAAGTCATGTGTGTGACTAGACTGAGTCACAATTGTGAGCCTTTGAAAGAATGAGAACAGCAGGAACTGCAGGACTCTGGGGCAGCTTCCTACTCCCCAAGGTGCTCAGACTCATTCCACTAACAAAGACTGTCTGAGCCTGCTGAGTAACTTCGGGAATACAGTGGGAGGACCAAACAGAAAAACATGCTCATGAAGCTTCTTTTCATGATGTGAAAGACAGACAGAAAACAGATAGTTGCATTGTAATATCAGGAGGACATGGGGGCTCAAGGAAAGTCACTTTGGGACAGGAGGAAGCAGTCAGCGGTTAGAAGATTTAGACTCTTACTTGAGTGAGTACTCTGAGCAGTTTTCAGTGGCGTTAAACATAGTGGGATTCTAAGTGCAGCTCCTAAGTGAATAGGGAATACAGGTATGTACACCCAATGATGAGACGATATGAAAGGGTGGTATGGTGGAAAAATACTTTGAGCTGGTTTTTGAAAACCAAAAGACTCTTGCTAGCAGAACACAGACAGGGAAATGCGAAGAGACTCGGAGTGGATCAGAAACATGGCTCCAGGCTCATGCAGGACAGGGCCTCGGGGCTCGTGCCTGAGATGAGGAATATGGAGCAGGCTATAGCACATGAGAAGAGTCTAGAAAGCAAGGTGAGACTGGATCTGTAAAAATAGAGTTCTGTTAGGTTTGGATGCCAAATGTCCTCCAACAGCCATGTGCTAAAAGTTGGTTTGGTTAACAAACAGCCTGTGGTGCTATTGGGAGGTGGGGCAATTGTTAGAGAAGAGGGGCTTGCTGGAGGAAGCAGGACAGGGCAGGGTGCTTTCGAATAAGATATTAGAGCATTACTACCCTCTATCCCCTGCTTCTTGACTGTCTGGAGTTGAGGCTCTTTGGCTGTCTGTTCCCTGCCATGATATTTTGCCTCAGCATAGGCTCAGGAGCAATGGCGCTAAGAGACCATGAACTACAACCTCTGAAACCATTGTCCAAAAAAACCATCTTTTCTCCTTTAAGTTGATTTTCTTGGCTATTTTCTGGTAGCCACAGCCAATGGAGGATGACAGAATTTTTATAAGTATATATTCTATAAAGATGAGTAAGTTTTTGTCTTTAATGGCGGTTAGAGTGCGACTGTGATAATGATGGGCACATGTGTGGGAGAAAGCACAGGCATTTATCAGTACTTCCACAGTGTAGCTCACCTGCACAGAACATACAGCTTAACATCTTTGTAGCTAAAATAATACAATTTACTGGTGAGGCTGGGACATGACTCAGGCTGCAAAACGCTTGCCTTGCAATCACAAAGACCTAGTTTGGTCTCCAAAACCCATGTTAAAAAAAAAAAAAAAAAAAAACAGCCTGGCGTGGCAGTGCACACTGGTAACCCTGGGAGGAGCAGGCAGAACCCAGAGGCTTGGCAGCCAGCCAGCCAGCCTAGTTGATTGGTGAACTCCAATGTAGCGAGAGAGCGGGCGTATGTCGGGAAAAAGGGGGACAACTCCCAAGGAATAAAGCATAACGTTGTCCCCTGGCTTTTACATACACATGTACAGATGTACATATACTCACACACATGTGCACCTACACAGGGACACACACACACACATATACACACACACCATTAACTGTCAAATTGAAATGTTTTTGAGAATAAAAGATAGCCGCCCTTAACAATAGCTCTAATCGGAAAGGCAGTCAACCCCTATGCCTATAAGTTGAAAATGAATGAACATACAAAAGCTTAATTTCAAAATTCCGTCTGTGGCAGCTGGATAGATGGCTCTGTGACGAAGACCACGTGCTGCAGTTCTAGGGGATCTGATACCCTCTTCTGGCTTCCGGGAACACCAGGCACCCACAGTGAGCACAGACATACATGCAGGCAAAAGACCCGCTAACATAACATCAAGAATTATTCACCGGAAATTCACGTGTAGGAGGCAAGTGAGCCAGGAGTTAAAGCCCCAAAGGCAAATAGAACATTCAGCTTTGTGACCAAATGGCCTGGATTGAAATCCCAGCACCAACGCTAATAGTCAACAGCTAACCTTTGACATACCACTTAGGCATCATGTCCACACTTCTTTAAGTATTTTTTTTTCTATCATGTATGCAATAGTCTATCTGCATGTATACCTACATGCCAGAAGGGGCACCAGGTCTCAATATGATGGTTGTGAGCCACCATGTGGTTGCTGGGAATTGAACTCAGGACCTCTGGAAGAGCAGCCAGTGCTCTTAACCTCTGACCCATCTCTCCAGCCCTTCTTTGAGTTCTAAATTGCTTAATAATTCATCCCCAAATCAAGCTAATGATGTAATTTTACTTTTAAGAACTTTTTTTCCTACTTGAGGTCTATGTGTACGGTGGCCTAAGTGAAAGTATGTACACCAGATACTTTTTTCGGTACAAGTGTGTCTCATGCAGTATTTGTGGCAAGATCTACTCTTTCTTAGTTGCCAAAACAACTTACATATTGTATCCATTTGGTTGTGTGTAAGTGCCTTTATATGACCATACCTGCTGAAGGGTCCTACATGGCTGTGCAGCTCATGAGATTGCTCTCGGTGGAGCCCATCATTTGCAACCAGGATCCCCGAGACCTCCCTCCCAGCTGTGCTGCAGATGCTCGGCCAGCACTGTCTTCCATCTACTTTTTTATTTGGGATACATTAAGACAGGCCTGAGAATATTTTAAAATAGACTTATTAACTAATTGGGCTAGAATAGACTCCAGTAGGGGTGTGTCTTTTGTTTGTCTAAGTTTTTTGAGCAAGAAAGAGAGAAATCCTACTATAGAACTAAAGTGCTTTATTGTAGCATACAAATGAACTCCAATAATATTAGAGATTACCTACAAGGAGAAACTAGAGTTATCATTAACTTTAAAAAGAAACAACTTTAGCGAGTCTTCCTGGTTTGCTTTTGCTATAATAAAATCAGCTTGGGGAAGAAAGGATTTATTTCAGCTTCCAGGCTATTGCTCATTTTATTTTATTTTTGCTGTTCACTGAAGAAAGCAAGGCCAGAACTCAGACCTGGGAACTGGAGGTGGGAACTAGAGCAGAGACCACTGAGGAATGCTGCTTACAGACGAATTCAGTTTACTTTCTTTTACAACCTAAGACTTCTACAAATCCAGTTTGCTTTCTTATACAACCCACAATGGGATAGGCTCTTCTACACCAATCATTAACCAAGAAAATGCCCCATAGACATGTCCACAGGCCAGTCTGATTCTTCATTCTTAACTGAGGTTCCCTCTCCCCAGGTAATCCCCAGGTTGTGTGAAGTTGACAAAAAACAAACCACCACAGGGCTATATTATTTTGCCCTTAAGTTATAACTGTCTGCTGATTCCCCTCACTGTTTGCCCATCTAATAACACATTTTACTTCCGTACTATCCTAAAAGTAAGCAAGCACTTGGGTATCATCTATGAAATCTGGGTTTCAATTCCAGCTCTTCTGAGGGCTTGGCTTGTACATTTATAATTCTAGAGTAATAGTATCAGCCACACAAACTTCTCAAGAAGTTCAAATGAAAAGGGGTAAGAAAAACAAGCCGTATATCATGGTATGAATGTGAAATGCCCCTCTTGGGCTTGTATGTGAGGACACGTGTTTCTAGCTGGGGGCTAAGTTCAGATGACACCTAGCCAGAGGAAGTGGGTCACTGTGAGGGCCTTGAGCTTTCTTAGCATGGTCCTACTTCCTGTCTTCTCTTGTCTTCCTGATTGGGGCATAATATGACTGGCTGTTGCATTCATTCTCCTGCCACATGCCTTGCCTGACAAGATAGTCTAAACCCTGAAACTGTGAATCAAAATACATCTTTTATTCTTTAAGTAGATTCTTGTTAGGACTTATGGTGAAAGCAACTACAATAATAATAATAATCCTATGTATTTCATTCATTTCTGCCTCTTTGCTATATAGTCAGTTGAATAGTGACACTAATTCCCTCCCCCCCGCCCCCGGCTGCTAAAGATAAATGTATGTGTGATCTAAGTGTCTTTGGACTTAGGCTGGGTCCTCAGTGTAATGACTGTTGCTGACAATAAATGGTAGAGGGCTAATAATGTTTATTATTAGCCTATAATTATTACGGTGGTATTGTCTAACCCGCTATTATAATCAGTAAAGGACACAGACACCTGATAGATTTTAGAACAGCTTTATATCACCTGAGACTAACCTGCCTTTACCTCCCAGGCTACCTTCCATTCATAATTCCATAAATACTTGCTTATTCTTCATCTGGGCCAATTCCTCCATTGCTAACCCTGTACTGTCTCCTTCCCATGATCCTCTCCTGTCCCCAGAGTCCTCAAAACTTAGCCACACCTACCCCATTTGCCCTGCCCAGATGTGTGTCGGCTTTTTATTGGTCAAATAGGAATACATTTTTTTTTTTTTTTTTTTAAAGGCAAGGTTACAAACATCATTTCGGGTGAGTGGGCATTCATAAAATACAGCAAGCAGACTGTGGGGAGCAAATTAATTAACAATCAAATACAAAGCACCAGACAATGCTGTTTTAAATGACAAATTATATTTAAAAAGGAAGGAGATTTGAGCCACACATCCATGGAATGAAAGATGGCCGCATAAACACAGGGACAAGGACTAGAGCTAGGTTGGTACAAGCTAAGAAACACCCAGTAACCAGCAGAAGCTGGAAGGGACACAAAGGATTCTCCCACAGGTCTTAGAGAGTGGCCCTGCTGACACATTGGTTTCGGACTCCTGCCCTTTGGGGCTGTGATAGCATAACATCTGTCATCTTTAACCACTGTCATTTGCTAGGACAGACTCAGGACATCTGAGCTAGAGCCATCCCTAAGCTAGAGCAGCTCAAGTTTCACGTCTAGTCTACACACCACCTTCAACCATCATCCTAGGCTACCAGGATCCCTCTAATGGTGATCTTTTCACCTTTCTGTGTGCTACAGGCATATGGTGATCCATCCATGTGTGATATAAAATTGAAATAAAATCTTGTCAGTTCTCTGCCCATACCCATCCACATGCTTCCTGCTTCATTCAGAATTGAACCCTTAGGTTTTACCATGGCCTACAGGCTGGGTTTGACCAGGATCCTGCTCTCTGTGTCCTTGGTTCTTGCCAGTCTCTGACTTCTGTGGAACGGCATGCCCCTCCCCCAGGCCCCAACTCCATGCATTTTTTTTTTCCTTCTTTCCAGATAACTACCACCTGTTTTGAGATAAGTTTCGGCCCCAAATCTCATTTCTTACATGAAGCCTTGCGTTTTCATCCCTCAACCGTGAGTGGTAAACCCAAATTATGGTTCATGCCACATTACCCTTGAGTTGTCTTGCTAATTTTCCAGTTCACGGGCTCTCTCCCATTTAAAGGAAAGCTACGCATTAAGACCTTGTCTGTCTTGTTCACTTCAGTATCCAAAGTATCAATGCTCAGCCCACTACAGCCCTTACTTAATGTGTGCTAAGCAAATGAAGAAATCAACATACCTTATAACTACGAAGGGTGTGAGCCAAAGGGATGAAGATGGTATCTTACTTCCAGCACCACCCCAAACACCACCTTCTGAAGAGTAACCCAGAAGGCCACCTACACACATTCTGAGGGGATAAGGTAACAAAGGGAACAGCCTGCAGTAGCTGCAGAGCCAGCTCTACAGTCACGGAACTGCTAAATAGTATTAGTTTTGGGGGAAGCATCACACAGTGTTTAAAGCTGCCAAGTTCAAAAGATGCATCAATGTGGAATCTATGAACAAATCTCTGTAGGAAAACTTCCAACTACAACAAAAACTACAATTCTTCATATGTTGAACACTAGGCAGGTTAAAAAGTCCTTTCATCCATCTTATTTTATTTGACTTTGTTACCTATCTGGGTTAGCGATGGACAATATTTTCTCCCTTTAAATATAAAAATAAGTCTTTCAGAGGCCCTCTGTGATAGGCTCCTGGCCTGTTTCCTGTTTTTCCCCTCTTCTGATGTCTATCCCATTTGCTTTTCTGAATGAGGATTGAGCTTTTTACCCAGGGTCCTCCTTCTTGCTTAGCTTCTTTAGGTGTACAGATTTTTGTATGTTTATCCTATATTATATGTCTAATATCCACTTATAAGTGAGTATATACCATGTATGTTTTTCTGCTTCTGAGATACCTCACTCAGGATGATCTTTTCTAATTCCCACCATTTGCCTGCAAGTTTCATGATTTCCTTGCTTTTAATTGCTGAGTAGTATTCCATTGTGTAAATACACCACAATTTCTGTATCCATTCTTCCATTGAGGAACTTCTGGGTTGTTTCCAGGTTCTGGCTATTACGAATAAAGCTGCTACAAACATGGTTGAACAAATGTCCTTGTTGTATACTTGAGAGTCTTTTGGATATATGCCTAGGAATGATATAGCTGGATCTTAAGGTAGCACTATTCCTAATTTTCTGAGAAAGCACCAGACTGAATTCCAAAGTGGTTGTACAAGTTTACATTCCCACCAGCATTGGAGGAGGGTTACCCTTTCTCCACATCCTCTCCAGCATGCATTGTCACTTGAATTTTGATTTTAGCCATTCTGATGGGCATAAGGTGAAATCTCAGGGTTGTTTTGATTTGCATTTTCCTGATGACTAAGGATGTTGAGCATTTCTTTAAGTGTTTCTCTGCCATTCGATATTCTTCTACTGAGAATTCTGTTTAGCATTTTTTATTGGATTACTTGATTTGTTGCCTTTTAACTTCTTGAGTTCTTTATATATTCTGGATATTAGCTCTCTGTCAGCTATAGGGTTGGTGAAGATCCTTTCCCAGTCTATAGGCTGTCTCTGACTTGACTTTTTGATCACCTCCCCCTTGGGTGGGAGCAGCCTTACCAGGCCACAGAGGAAGAGAACTAGCCACTCCTGATGAGACCTAAGGTAGGGTAGGGTCAGATGGAAGGGGAGGAGGATCTCCCCTATCAGTGGCCTGGGAGGGGGGCATGGGAGGAGAGGAGGAAGGAAGGGCAGGACTGGGAGGGGATTAGGGAAGGGGCTACAGCTGGGATACAAAGTGAACAAATTGTAATAAATAAAAAAAATAATAAATTACAAAAACATAAAAGTAAGGAGAACAGTTGGTTCCTACAGGGGAATGTTGCGGAACAAAGGGTCTTCAAATCCAAAATAGGATTTCTGATTGTGATTTTTTTTTTCTTTTCGCACTTCATTCTTTTTTTTTTTTTTAAAACCTCTGTCGTTGGGTTATCGGACAGTACTTGCTCCAGGTGCCTGTTAAGATAAGGAAATCGTTTTTTTATTTTTTTTATTTTTTTAATTTTTTTTTTTTTTTTATTGTGAGATAATGTGCATTTACCCGTACGTAAAAAGAAAACCGGCAAGTACCTTGCCACCCTTCTAGTGCCCAGAATCTCTCTCAGGAGGCAACCTCTGCTCGGTGGACCGCTTGGATCACTGCCCTGCCAGGGAGGCCGGGACGGAGCTACGTGGGCGGCGGCGCACCCGGGCGGGTTCTGGGTGGGTGTGGGGCGGTGCGGCGGAGGCCGGCCGAGGGGCGTGGCGGGGCGTGGCGGCGACGTGGCAGCGGGGCGGCGCGGAGGCCATCTTGGCGCGGGGACTCACGCTCCTCCGGTCCTCCTCGTCCTCCGTGAGCCGCATCCCCGCGCGGGACCCCCCCCCGACCCGGCCCCGAACCCCGATCCGCGTGTGCCGCTTCCGCGCAGGCGCTCGCTCGGACCCAGGTGAGCGCGGGCCTGGGCGGGGACCCGCGCGGCAGCGCCGGGACGCGGGCGAGCCCCGGGTGGGCGGGCCGGCGGGTGAGCGGCGGGGTGCGGGGGCTCGGGGCGGCGGGGACGCTGGCCGGCACAGCGGCGTCCATCCCGGCGTCGCTCCGGCCCGATCCCGGCTCTCCGGGCCGCACCGTCCCCCGCGTGCACGGGTGGCCAGGTCTACGGACCTTCGCCCGGCCCAGCCTGGCCTGCAGACGTGGCACAGGCTGCCCAGGCCGCCGGCCCCGGTGGGATCCAGTGTCCAGCGCCGCCGCCGTGCAGGACCCCTTAATCCGGACCCATTTCAGCCGGATTCGCAGGATTGCTTATTTCCTAAACGGCAAGATCTCTTGTCCCAGAGTTTTTTCCAGAGTAGTTGATCAGCTTTGACTGACACTCTTTGGCACTCCAGTCCTGTGTGAGCACTGTTTGAGGCACTGAGTGTTTGGGGAAGTTTATTTTGGGCTCTGCACGGAGAATGAGAAGCTGCTGACCTCCGTCCTGAGTCTGTTTGGTGGTATTTGAGGCAACCCTAGAGCATCAGTAAGCTCAATGGAGTAGCTTCTGACGTTCTGAGTTTATCAAAAGTCTATTATCCGGTTTTAAAGTAGCCATCTCTTTTTTAAAAGCAGACCAAAGTAGGTGCAAGCAGATTCGAAGAGCAGTTTGATCAGATGAGCCTGAGGACCCATCTTCTAAGTTGTTTCCATCTCTTTTCCTGTAGTAATGTTGATGCATTCGGACTACTTTTTTTTTTTTCCTTCAAAGCTGTCAGCTGATGCTTTAGTGTTGCTTATCCGAATAGGCTGTTTCTTCTTTTTCTCCTCCTCCTTTTGGGAAGGTAAGTTTAGGACTGTGAAGTTTATCTAAGTATTGTCTCTAAGCCATCGATTGAACAATAAACGACCATGTATTTCGGGTGTGCTCTTTTGCATAGGTGAGATGGAGTTGTCTTTAAGTAGGACCTAGCCATGGCAAGAATTAGCTAGCTTCTGCCACAGAGAGATGAGTGACTAATAAAGAGATGAAGGAAAGAGATAACCTTGGTAGAGAGTGTTGCAGTCTGTGGAGGGGCCTTTCTCAGGTTATCTGTCTTTGCTCAGGTTGGGAATAGACAGTTTTAGCCTCCTTGAATGCCTTATCTTTCATCTCTTCACAGCCAGGCTTTGGTGGGGCACATCCTTCCGCCTGCTCCTCAGTCTGATCCTAGCCATCTCCTAGTCTCCCTTCTTTGGAAAACAGCTCTGAGATTGACTGTAGTTTAGCAAACCCGTGGCAACTTTCACAGTGTCCCTTGTGGCTTCTCTGCAGTATTTAGTGCTGTCGACCATTTGTACCTTGAAAAGTTGGCTTCTGAGAACCACCGTCTACTCATTTCTCCCTGCCGTCCTGCTGGTCTTATTTTCTGCAGGTTAGTTGGCCACACGCCTGGAAGAAGATTTGGCGTTAAGGATCTTTATCTTGATGTGCCCTTCTTTAGAAGAGATATTGCAGAGCACAGCATCCGAAGTCATTGGTATACCTATGACACTTGTGATTTGTGAACTCCAGACCTAGTTGTCCCTACTCAGGAGTTTCAAGGCACTTGATCCTGCTGAGGTGAAATGCTTTATGATTCTCCATAAGATGCCATCAAACTCCTTGGCCTCTTACGCTGTTCTCCTTCATAACTGTTGGCACCTCTCTGTCTTACCTGTTGTCATCTGTCTGTCTGATGAGCTGTGTAATTGCTTTCTCATCCCCTCTGTGGGCACTCACTGAGTTTTACAACTAAAAGTTTCTCAAGTCTGTCTTTTCTTTCTCGTCTCCATCATCAGCACCTTGGTTTAGGCCACAGAGGCTCAGCCTGGCACTATGGACGTATGGGGTCATAGGACTCTTGTGTGTTGTGGGATGTACATTATGGGATTTTGAGTTGCTACCTAATACATATCATCAGTACCCTAGCGATAGTCAGAAGTTGTGGAAACCTGGGAGATACGAGATTCTGGCCATCCCTAGTTTAAACCTCTTGTGTATCCCTGAGTGGTATCTGCCCAGTGGTCCAGTGTGCATACTTCAGCTAAAGGAGTCCGTTTTCATTTCTCCCTCCATAGTGCTGGTGGTTGAATCCTTGCTAGGCAAGTGTTTTACCACTGAATCACAACCCCAGCCCAAAGGAATCTTCAAAACATAAATAAGAATTGTCAATAACTGGAGTCTTCCATTGTGTCTGTGAGGTGGAAATGTTTATCAAGAAGATAAGTGAACCAACTTGGTTGAATCTTAGAGATATTTTGCTGTATATGTGTGTGTGCACGCGTGTGTACTTGTGCACCCAATATTAAGAGATTACTTCGCATTTTATTTATCTTACCTTTACGGAATGAAAAAAATGAGAGTGTTTGTGTTTGGAGGGAGGATATGACAGGAGTACCATGAGGGAGGTTGGAGTGATGCTGTGCTTCTGCGTCCCAGCTGTGGTGGTGACAGGTGCCTGTGTGGTGGTTCAGGTTCACAGAGCAGTACACACCTCATGTACTCACAAGTAACTAAAAACGGCCTGAGCCCCAATAAGGTCTGGGGGGCGTTAGCGGCCCTGCACCATCCTCCATTTTCTGTGTTTGCCATTTGTCGTGTATGTCAGTGAGCGGCTGTGACTGAGGTCAGTTTGCATAGAGCATTCTACCCTTTTCCCATCTTACGGATTTAAGATGTCAGAAGAGTTAGGATAAAAAGACAGAAGCGTCCTTCTGCTCTAGTGCCTTACTTTCTGTTCTTCAAAAGTCCTGCTCCTTGCCTCTGTCAGGAAGGCTGAGCATCTGGGCCCCCGTCTGTCCCTCCGTCTTGTTCTACCATGTGGGTGTTCTTGACCATGTCAGTATGTACCCTCTGCCCTACGTACTGGTTATACCTGCAGTGTGCTTATGTTTTTTTTTTTTTTTTCTGGAAGCTTCCCCTTCTCTTGGCTTACTGAAGTTTGATTTATCCTTCAGAACTGAGCTTATCTGTGAGTTAGAAACCTTCCCCTGATGTTGCAATCACAATTTATTCTTTTTCTGTCCAGCATGACTGTGTTCTTAAGCCTCAGCAAACTGAATCCTGCCGTCGGGGTGTATTTGAACTGTACCAGCATCCTTGGATATTGGTACTGCCATTTGGTTGTGTCCTGTTCAAGTCTCTAAGTTGACTAGGTTTTGCTTAGCACTGTATTTCCAGGGGCTCATTACAGTTCTTGGTAGACAGTTTGCCTTTGCTGAACACTTGTAAAATGAGGGAAAACATCAAGAGCCAATTTGGCATGTTTAGAGTTGGTTTGGTACTGTCTGAGTTTTTCTGTTGCTGAATAAAACACTCCCAACAGGAGCCACTTAAGAGAGAAAAGGGCTTATCTGCTTCAGAGTTCAAGGGTACAGCCCACCACAGTGGAGACTTCTAGGCTGCAGCTTGAAGGTCACGTGGCATCCAGAATTAGGAAGCAGAGATTGATAGATGAATTCCTGCTGCTGCTTGTTAGCCCTGGCCACGCTGGTTTGAAAAGTTTCCAGCTTGGTTATGTGATGGCAGTTTCCCCAAAATACAGTACTCAGCATTCCAGACTTGTTTTCCTAGATTCCTACTATGCTGCCCACCTCTTTCAGACCCTTGTCTGGGGCTGGTCGTAGAGATATTTATGGTTATCCTTAGTTGACAGTCTTTCTCTCACTGTTCTTTGGTTATCCTTGGCAATGCATGCTTCAGACCCCCGCTTTTCCCTCTGTAACTATCCATATTCTAAGTGGACAGTGAACTGTCTGTTTCCTGATCTAGAGACCTCCCTCCCATGGGTTTTCTCAGAATAAATCTGTTCTGTTCTAGAAGTTGTTCCATTGCCCCCCAGCAGCTCCAGCAGCGACTGATCATTGGGACTTCGTTCAGCCAGTGGCTGTTTTGACTGTGGGTGGGTTTCTAGATCTGATCTTTTGGAGGTTCTTTGTTTCTGACCATCAGCCAGGTGGACCCCTCGGGAATCTCATGTCAGTGGGGAGCTTTCTCTCAGATCATACTGAGGTTCACCTCCAGAGATCTGAAGAGCTATCCCAGTCTTCTTGAGGGTTAGGGCCTCTTATGGAGAACGATGCTCCTCCTTTTGAAAGCCTTTCTATTTGGGAAGATTTCTTGTTTCATCTCTCCTTAATGACCATGGGACAGTACTATTGTAGATTGCATAGAGTAGTGATTCTCAACTTTTGGGTCATGACGCCTTTGGGTTTGAACAACCCTTTCACAGGGCTGCTTAAGACCATTGGAAATGTCATATATTTGTGTTACTGTTCAAGACAGTATCAAAATTATAATTACGAAGTAGCAATGAAATAATTTAATGTGGAACTGTATTAAAATTGCAGCATCAGGAAGGTTGAAAACCACTGGCCCAGAGGGTCTCCTGTCTCCTAAAAAATGTGCCTTCCCTTGGGTTAGAAAGATGGCTTGGCCTTTAAGAGTACTGTCTGCTCTTCCAGAGGACCTAGGTTCGATTCCCAACACGCACGTGGTGGCTCACAACTTACTGGACCAGGGCATCTGATGGCTCCTTCTGGCCTCTGTGGGCACCAGGCACCCCCACACAGAAGATGCCTGTGTATATGGGACTAAAAGCTTCTCTTATGTCCAGATGTCTTGTAATTCACTGCAACATGGCCTGGAGGCGCTGCCCTTTGACCCTGGCTGCTCCTGGACAGAGGACAACATGTTTGGCTACCAGATTCAAAAAGACTTAGTTCAGTGGACTATGGTTCAAGGTTTCCTACAGCCCAGCCCTTATCTCCTTGGCCTCTGCCCTGCTCCCTGCTTATCCCACTCTGGCTGGCTCCTGCACAGGCATCTTGTGTGTGGGTCACCACATGGAAGGTGAGCAAGAAGGACAGGCAGACAATGTAATAAGAGTGCAGGCCTTTCCTTATTCCAGGAGAAAACGTGCAAAGGAATCTCTGCAAGAAACAGAGACCACCGTCAGCTTCCTTGCTGGGGTAGTTAGAAAGTAGGGCGGGGAGTTGAAAAGCTTGTGAGAGCAGAATGATGATCAATGAGTGTAAGTGTCAGGTGATCAGTGAGCATCCTTCCTGGAGCCCACCGGGCAGAATAGTCAGTAATCTATAGAACAAGTTCATTTAGTTCTAGAAGCCAAGTTACTCTAGTTAATGGAACTGTTACCAGTCAACAAAATGAGGTTTACAAAATGGTATGACCCTGGCCCCACTAAAGTCCCTTTTTCTATTTTTACAGTCCAGGATCCCAATTAGGGCGTGGTGCCACCTACAGTGGGTGGATCTTGCCATCCCGGTAAACACAGCCAGGATGTTGCCCACAGGTGTGCCCAGTGGCTCTTCCTCCCAGGTGATTCTAGAGCCTGTCAAGTTGACTAAAGTTAACACTATCATATACTTAAGATGAATTTTGTGATTTGTAATTTTTATATAGAATCATATCCACCCTCCATCCCCCCTACTTACACCTCCTCCAAGCTCTGCCTCACCACATCTTCCCAATTTCATGGCCCCTTTGTGAACCAGTGAGTCCAAATAGTAGTGCTTGTGTGTGTGTGAGGCCATCCACTCGTGCATGGGTACCCTATTATGGGACATATCCCCGAGGAAAATGGACTCTTCCTCTCCACAGCCATCGACTGCCGCAGCCCCTCAGCCATGGCTGACACTTTGTGAGCCTCTATTTCACCTCTGCTGGAAATTTGACTGGCTTGATTTTGTTCAGGTCTTACAGCCAGGTCGCATCTAGAAGGCACTGTCTAAGCAGTTCAAGCTGTGGCTCTTACAGTCCAGTCTTCTCACATCCAGATGCGCCCTGAGCCACAGGGGGAGGGGTGTTAGTTACAAGGGCTACACACTCCACAGTAACTGACTTGCTGTGCTCTGAGGGGGTCTGAGTCTTTTATTAACTGCTGTCCGTTGCAAAAAGATGTTCTCTTCTGAGGGATGGCTGTGCAGATTGGGTGTAAAGATAAGTGCCTAGAAGACAATTTGGTTTGTAAGGACGTTTTCTTATGGTTGGTACCCACCATCATCTCTTAGGCCCTTGCTTTCTCGTGGCTTGTTTTCTGCTGTTAACATGTAAAACATGAGGCACATGATTTCCCTGTCACAGGGCTACTGTGGACCAAGAGACCGAAAGCCAACATGCTTCTAAAGTTGAACTCATCTAGGTTCTTTTTTTTTCTTTGAAGGTTAATATTAACATGCGATGTGTTGAGAGAAGGGAGTATGTTCAGAACAGTCAGGCAGACTTAACTCCTAAAAAGAAATGTTAAGAGAGCAGCCTACATAGACTGCTTTGTGAGAAAAGATGAGGAACTTCAAAGTTAAATTAGATGTTTGTACTTTAAGCATCTTGACTGAAACCCACATAAAACTCTAGCAAGATTCAAGGGGCCAAAACTGACTTGGCACCTTACTATTTAAAATACAGAACTTTGTTAATAAAATGATTAACGTAAAATTAACTCTTAGTTGCTAAATTATATATATGGAAATGTCACAGGTTATTTGCATATTAAATAGTTTCATAGAATTTAAATTTATTTGAAATTTTGTTACAAAAATTGTTGCAAATAAACCCATAGACTCTGTGTGTGTGTGTGTCTGTCTGTCTGTCTGTGAGTGAGTGTGGGGAAGCTGGAGTTACAGGTGGTTGGGAGCTGTGTGATGTGTGTGCTGGGATCTGAACTCAGGTCCTCTGTAGGAGCAGCAAGTGCTGCCACTAGGTGGTCAACTCTCCAGCTCTCAGGAGTTTTGACAAGCCCTTTCTCTAGACAGGGCTGCATTTGAGGTAGTAAAGGTCGGCATTAATTGTGCTAGAAGTACATGAGCTGCCCCCTGTGTCAAACTTACTACATTTTTATCTCTTTGTAGCGCACCGTAATTAAGGAAAAATGATGGAAGAAAGTGGAATAGAGACAACTCCGCCTGGAACCCCTCCCCTGAACCCTGCAGGCCTGGCTGCCGCTGCCATGCCGGCCACTGAGGTTCACTTAGGTGTGTGCTGCCCCTAACATCTGGTGGCTGGAGGCTGGGGAAGACACTGGTCCCTGAATCAGAAGAATGCAGTGTTAATGCTTCTCCGGTCTTTGTCAGGGTGGGAAGAAACAGCCCCTTAAGGTTTACACAGTAACAAATCTTTCTTGTTACAAGTAAGGAAGCAAAAGGCTGTACCCTCTTTCTAGCCAGCCTTCAAAGCCTATGTTGTCTTTGATGTTGTTTGACGTTGTGAAGAGTAATCTTTCTGAGGTTTTAGTGCCTAGGTTTTTATGTTCATATCAGTGATTCAAAATGACCTTCCTTTCTTAAGAAGAACAGACAGACAGAAAGGAAGCTTTGCTCTCAGGCAGTGCCGTTGTTCGGTTGTGCTGTTTCCCCAGTGGGATTACAGGGCTCTGTACTCAGGTACACAGTTGTTATGCATTGGAAATGACACCTTTAAAAGTAGTTACTAAGACTCGGCCTAACAGGTTAGGAATTTCCCAAGCAGTGAAAGTTTGAAAATGAGATCAAAAGCCTTTCCAGCTTTGTGTTTATCCTCTCTACTCTTTTTCTAGCTACAACCAGTTCCTTCTCATCTCCCAGTGTGTCCAGGATGGAGTCTTTGCCACCACACGTGTATTCCACACCTCAGCCATCCCTGCCCCCTGTGCAGCCGTCAGCACCGCCTCCTTTTGGGCCACTGCCTCTGGTTCCTTCGGTTCCCCCGAGTGGCACGTCTGTGCCGCCCTCCATGTCTCCATCACCTGCCACTGCCTTCAGCAGCCCTCCTTTATCCCACTTCCCACCGGCGACTTCCGCCCCTGGTGCCCTTTTATCTGCGCCGCCTTCGGGTCCTCCTATATCAGGATTTTCTGTTGGCACAACGTATGACATCACGAGGGGCCACGCTGGGAGGGCTCCCCAGACACCTTTGATGCCATCATTTTCTGCACCTCCAGTTACAGGTGATCCGTCTCTTACTGTTCTGCAGTGCTCAGCTCTATGTAGTGTTCTGTCACTGTGTGTTAGCTTCAGGTTGTGTTGTACTGCCTTTTCTATACTAGACGGTGGTTTGAAGAGAACAGTTGAGTACGTTAGTTTATGTCTAGGCGTGGGCACCTGTGGCTCATGGGGTTTTACTTTATATTAATGATCTAGTCTCACTCTGCCTTCCAGTGTTTCCCGCTAACATCTTTTTGCCATTTAAATTGTACAGTAAAACTAATGTAACTTTTTGTAGTTTTTGTGTGGTATAAAAATTGATGTATGATTGGCATTTGAGGTGTGAGGAAGAATTCCCAAATTCCATGTTAGCATTTGTTACTTAGTGACACACTGCAGGCCACAATTCTAAAGTACATTATAATTTGCTGGGTTTTTTTGTTTTTGGTTTTGTTTTTGTTTTTGTTTTTTTTTTTTTTTTTATCAGAACCACCTTCCCTAGGGAGTAGATGTTCATCTAGCCAGCCCCATGTGCCACAAGGGGTGGTAGCAGGCCATTCCTTTCCCTAGACCAGCTGCATCCCCTTCTGTCCCCTTCTTTAGTACGGTTGTTAAAAACAAATTATCAAAACCTAATCTTTGTCATCCTCTGTCGTTTATCATTTTAGGGTAGAGGAGCTCTTTAGCTTTGATTATTTAGTATCCAAATTGGCCTGTCTATCTTTACAAGTACAATTTGTCCTGGAGCATAAGAATTACATGCTTCTCTGTGTTTACATGTGTTTTTAAAAAAACAATTTATTTATTTTGTGTGTTAGTGCCTGCGCGTATATATGGCCACCACATGCATGCTCACACCAGAGGCCGGAAGAAGCTGCTGGATCCCCCGCAACTGGTGTGTGTTACACGTGGTTGTGACGCCACCTACTGTGGGTGCTGAACCTGGGTCCTTTGCAAGAGCAGCCAGTGCTGTTAGCCGCTGAACCCTGTCTCCAGCCCAATGGGTGTTTGCTTTTGGAAGCATATGGATTATATGTAGTGATTATCAGGGGGTTTTGTTTTGCTGTGTTTTGTTTTTTGTTTTCTTATAATGGGCTGAGTGTTCAATTATTTGTATGGACTAAGGAGAGTAGAGGCATAGCAGTCATCCAAAACCTATGTAAAGGGGGAAATACCTTTTGGAGGATATTTACATTTGTATTTATAAAGGTTTGAGTTAACAACTTCCTTGTTAGGTGCTTAAGTGGTTCTTTAATTGAATTTGTTTTGAGCTTCTCGTATGCTGTCTCTTTTTATAGGAAAACATCTGTGAACTAAATTACACAACTAAATTTTTGCCATTGACTAGGTATTTTGCCAGCCCCCATTACTCAGCAAGCCAGTATGACATCTCTGGCACAGGGACCCGGAACCACATCAGCCATCACTTTCCCAGAGGAACAGGAAGACCCTAGACTTAGCAGAGGCCAGGACGATGCACCTGCTGGTGGGATCTGGGGCTTTATCAAGGTGAGGTGTCTGCTTTTCTGATTACCAGTCTAACTGTAAAGCCGACATGTGGCCATCAGGGAAGGTTCTGAGAACACAGTACAGCGTGAGGGAAATTTGTCTTAATTAATGAAGACTAAACGACTTCCTTAATGTCCTCCCAGCCATACAATTGTCTGTCTGTCTTTGTGTTATGTACTTGGGGTCTACATATGTTTGTGTAGATGTGTGTGTGTGCAGGTGTGTGTGTGTGTTTGTGAATATGGAGGCCGGCGTAAGGGGTCTTCCACTCTTCTCCATATTATTTTGGGGCAGGTCTGTCACTGAATTTGGAGTTTATCAACTCTGCTAAGCTGGCTGGCCTATGAGCTCCAAGGATCCTGTCATTTCTGTCCTATCCCAGTGCTAGGGTTTTCGACGTGTGCTGTAGTGCTCCGCTTTTTACCCGGGGGCTGGGGATCTGAATTTCTTGCTGTACCCAGAGCTTGTGGTTTGGATTAGTCTGGCTAGCCAGCTTCCCCCTCCTGGGCATTGGGATTGCGTATGGCTACCAACCCACTCCGTTTTTGTTGTTGTTGTTGTTATTGTTTTTTATGTGGGCTCTGCGGACCCCAGCACTGGCCTAAATGGTATTTACCAGTTGGATCATCTCTCCAGCTCTAAAATATTCTTTCTTTAGAATATATTCTTAAGAACAGCTTTGTCAGCAGAGCTATTGCACTTAATCATGTTTTATTTTACAAATCTATTGTATTATCTGGTTGTAAATTTTAAAATCATTTTTTTTTTTTTTTTACTTAATAAGAAAAATGTGTAAACATTCTATAAATTTTTTGTCGTTGTTTTTGGTGGTATTGAGGATTGAACCCAGGCCCTTACATACACTGATACGCACTTTATTACCAAACCCGATCCCCAGATCTCTATTTCATTCTGAGAAAGCGTGCCGTCAAGTTGCCTAGACTGTCCTGGTGCTTACTCAGTATCCCAGGCTGGCCTGACCCTGGCAGTCCTCCTTCCTCTGCCTGGCTTGTGACAGGGATCCCAGGCCCGCACCATTGGGCGTGATTAGCATGGTATCAGCAAGAGCTGGACAATGGTCCCTTCTGATTTTAATGCTTAGGAATAAAGCTGATGAGCGCTCCTGAACGTACATCGTGATGGGCTTCTCTGGTATCTTTAGTTACCAGTGAAAGTCCTAGTGAATGCCCTGGAGCCTCCTATATATTGCTTTCCAGTAGCTACACCACCACGTGTTGTTCTCTTGATAGTAAAGGATGTTAGTTTGAAGCACAGTACTTTTTTTTTTTCTGATTTAATAGACAAAAACATTTGAAACCTTCTTTGGGGTGCATGTGTGTGTATGTGTGTGCATGTATACATGTATGGAGGCCCAGGGTTGATATAGAGTACCTTCCTAATCTGTTGAGGTCGAGTTTCTTGCTGTACCCAGAGCTTGTGGTTTGGATTAGTCTGGCTAGCCAGCTTCCCCCTCCTGGGCATTGGGATTGCATATGGCTACCAACCCACTCCGTTTTTGTTGTTGTTGTTGTTATTGTTTTTATGTGGGCTCTGCGGACCCCAGCACTGGTCCTTGTGTGTGATGCAGGTGCTTCATCTGACAAGCCAGACCCCCAACCTTGAACCACCCCCTCCAAGATGGGGTTTGTCTTATAGCTCTAACTGTCCTGGACTCACTTTGTAGACTAGGCTCACCTCGAACTCACAGAGATCCTGCCTCTGCCTCCCAAGGGCTGGCATTACAGATGTGTGCCACCATGCCTGGCTATTGAAAACATCTTTTGATTTTCATTTCTTTGCTATTAAATTTGGCCTCCTCCCCCATCCCCCCATATAATTTTGGTGGCACATGTATATGAGCACAGTAACCAGGCTTAGTTGCCTATCAGAGAAAAAAACATGAAGTTGGGAGAGGTGTGTTGGGACATGGGGGAAAATGAAGAGGAAAATCAGGGTTGTATAATCATAATTGTTTGCATGTATGATATTCTCAGAAATAAAGCTTTAAAGGGTTATTTCTTGCTTACAAGAGTCAAGGTGTTTTTTGCTTGAGATGAACATTTGCATCTTGCTTTGTGCAGGGCGTGGCTGGGAATCCTATGGTGAAATCTGTCCTGGATAAGACCAAGCATTCGGTAGAAAGCATGATTACAACGCTGGACCCTGGCATGGCTCCATATATCAGTATGTACATAAGTGAGATCAGTACTGGCATACGTGTTCATCAGTGTCACACGCTAATTGTAGTTTTAGTTCATTTCTGCTGGTTACGTAATTGATAAAAATTCCTCCTGTGCTCTTAATTCAAATTCATTCTCAGTTCTTAGTACTGGGTGTAACTAATTTATATTTTTCTTAGTCATTATTGTATAAGTTTTAAAGCTCCATAGCATGAACTCTGAAACAATATAAATTATGGGTATTGATCTTAATTGTTTAGTGGTTTATATGAATTTTTCTTTATTCACTGTTAGTTTTAAGGTGATACTTTGTTTATACTTGGTTTTGGCAATTTTTTCTAGTTATCTCTTTAATCAAATGTGTTTATGCTCAAACAGGAATAATATTTTTAGAGGAAGTCACTCTAGCAATTAATAAAATTTGAATACTAAGGAACATTTTTTGTTTAACTGCTTTTAAGCCCTTGTCAGATATCCTCAGACGGTTGACATCGTCATGCTGCTCTTTCATTTTTATGTACATTTTCAGGTTATGAACAAATATAGATTAGCTAGTAATAAACTATAGAAGTGCTTAGCAAGTTAGAGCTGTGCACTAGGTACTTGAATAGAAGTTTTTGTGGCAATTAAAAGCCACTAAAAGTTTTGACTCTATTGGTTCTTTCCTGTCTAATATGTGTACATTGGTAACACCTATAGAGATTATATAAATCTTTCAAGTACTTGCATTAGACACTGATGTTTGTAAGAACTCTGTGACATGTGTTTTCATTCAGTTTGGGGTAAGGGACCTGGATTTAAACAGATATCAGTTGTTATATTAGGTCATGCAACTTGTTTGGAGCTCATTTGATTTTACATATACACGTGTCATTCCTATCTGTCTGTCTGTCTGTCTATCTATATCTATCATCTATCTGTCTATCTATCTACTTGCTTTCTGTGCAGTAGAAATTGGCTCAGGAGTTAAATCTGGCAGCCATGTATAGTTGCACCTGAGTATCATCCTAGCACTTGGGAATTGGGTATAGTAGGCTAGCCTCAGCCACATGGTGAGTTCACAGTCTCAAAAATCAACAACCTACAAACAAACAAAATCACAAAGAATTCAGTAACTGTCCATGTTAGTAACTGCTTGAAGGATTCATGAATTTGATTTCACCACATTTATTTATTTTTATATTCATATACCCATATCCAGTCTAGCTGGAGATACTTGCTAAACAATATGTTTATTTCTTTTTATGTACATATTTTTAATGAAGGAATGAGCTTTTTTTTGGAGCTCTTGCTGTTCCATTGGACATACTATGTTAGAGCAAGCCCGTTGAGGAGGCAAGTATTTTTCTACAAAGAAACCCAGCTCCCTGTCTTCCTCAAGGTAGTGAAGCTGGTAAACGAGAAAGTGTAGCACTTAGCCTCTGGACTTCCTCCTGCTGGTACCCTCTCCCACCACTGTGTGGCTGTATAAGGCAGCACTTCAGACGAAGCTGATGTGTTCTGGAGCTTTCCTAGAATACTGTCCTCTTTACCGAGTACCACAGGTGACTCGGAGACTGTAGGAGTGTGCTCCAGCCTCGGCTTGTGAGTAAGACTGAACCGCCACCCTTAAACCACAGGGGAAGTTGGTAGTTCGGTTCTAAGCGCATGTTGGAATAGCATGCTCAGAGGTTAGAGGGTAGGAAGTGTGCGATTATATCGGATGGTGTGACAAAAGGAGTTGTGTCCAGCTGACCTGGCTTTGAGTCCTGACAGTAGTGCTTGGCAGCTGTGTTGTGGTGGGTAAGGTTCTGTCATCCTATCTCACAGTGTGAGGTTGGTAACAGTAAATACAGTGTGAACCTATGATGTGTGTCTCAGTTAGGGTTTTATTGCTGTGAAGAGATGCCATGACTGTGGCAACATAAAGAAAGACATTTAATTGAGGCTGACCTACAGTTTTAGAGTTTTAGTCCATTATTGTCATAGCAAGGAGCACGGTGACATGCAGGCAGACATGGTGCTGGAATAGGAGCTGAGAGTTCTTTATTTTGATCCACAGGCAGCAGAAGGAGACTGTGTGCTTCACTGGGCATAGCTTGAGCATATGAGACCTCAAAGCCCACTCCCACAGTGACACACTTTCTCCAACAAGGCCATACACCTACTCCAGCAAGGCCACACCTCCTAATAGTGTCGGTTCCTTTGGACCAAACATTCAAATACATGAGTCTGTGGGGGCCATTTCTATTCAAACCACCACAGTGTGGTAGTAATTACTGGAAAGTTACTGCTTAAATTTAGAACTGAAATGCTTTTTTTTTTTTTTTTTTGTTCTATAGAATCTGGAGGTGAACTGGATATTGTTGTAACCTCAAATAAAGAAGTGAAAGTGGCTGCTGTCCGAGACGCCTTCCAGGAGGTCTTTGGCTTAGCTATGGTTGTGGGCGAAGCTGGACAGTCCAATATCGCCCCTCAGCCAGTGGGCTATGCAGCTGGATTAAAGGTGAGTAATAAAAGTGACTCCACAGTATTGTTCCGGAGGCCCGTGTGATAAACTGCATATTTATAGACTGAAATACCAGCTTGTCATTAGTCAGCCAATATTGCAATGTTATGAAGGAGTTTTAATTGAATAAAATACCAATTACGTTTTGATTATTGGAGGAGGAAAGCAGTGGTTAAGAAAGAACAGAAAGAATAGATAATCTTGAAAGGAGTCTTCATAACTTAGTATTGATTTTAAGTCAAGTACTGAAATTATAGTATCTGTTAAATACATACACAGACACACACATGCACACACATTACTCTTGTATTTTTACAAGGACACAATCATGCCAAAACAAATGAAATTGATGGCTTCTAAACATTTTCCTATCGTAAAGCAAGCGAAGGTTGATCCCAGCAGAGCTCTGACCTCACTTCCCCTGTTCCTTCTACCATGCTTGGTTCCTTTTGCACTAAAACTTCTACAAGAATTTTGAACTCTTTTTTAAAAGATTTATTTATTATTTATGCAGTATTCCACCTGCATGTATACCTGCAGGCCAGAACAGGGCACCATATCTCATTTTAAATGGTTATGAGTTACCATATGGTTGCTGGGACTTGAGCTCAGCACCTTTGGAAGAACAGCCATGCTATTAACATTTGAGCCATCTCTCCAGCCCCCAGTTTTAAACATCTTTTCTTGAATTCTCTGGTGTCCTATCTGCCTGGCCATACTTCTGCACTCCTGTCCTGATAGGAATGTACTCCTAGCCACCAGGCTGCCATTTATTTGCTCAATGGCTTGGCAGACGGGTGGTTATCCTTTCTGTTGTTTAGATAGGGTTTCCTATAGCCAGGCTGGCCTCAGACCCCATCTGCAGCCAACACTGGCCTTGAACCCCTGCTCTTGCTTCCGGCTGCAGAGTTCTGCGAGCACAGGTGTGCAGCACTGTGCCGACTTTCACCCCTGTGTAGCTTCTTTGGTGCACACGTAACTGTTTTCCAAGTTCATCAATTGTTCTCTGTGTTTGTGCTTCCTGTGCTGGTCTCTCTTTTCTCCCTAGCTTCCTCTTGGTCTTTGTCTCTGCACTTGTTTGTTGACCTCCCTGGTCGTGGCCAGTGTCTGTGCTGACGCTGCAGTTTTATGTTGCCAGTGAGACTGCTCTTGGAATCTTAATTTATATGTAAATTGCCTTTTTGACAACTTTACTTGAATATCCCAGACTTAGTATGTCTAGAATGAAACCTTTTCTTTCCTTTTACTTACTCCCTACCCTCCCATCTCAGTTGACAGCAGCCCCATCCATCCATTTTCTCAGAGAAAGCTTGGCACCACCTGTAGAGTCTCCTTTTACTTGTTTCTGTTCCATCATTTGGTCTTGTTTGCGAGACAGAATCAAGTTTGCTGTGGGTTTGTTTTTGTTTTTGTTTGTTTGTTTTAATTCTGTGAGGTTGCCACATACAATTTCAGTGAATATAGTATTTTGGTACCAAGGGAAGAAGGACTAGATCCCTGTAGACTTCTGGCCACAATGTTTTTTTGCTAGCCTGTCAACATAGAAGTTTTTTTTTTTTTTTTAATGTCTGATTCTGTTTAGATATAGCTTAATGTATACAGACAGATATTGGAATGCATATAAAGTCATAGCCAGCAGTCCTGTAAACTGATTGGATGCAAATTATTTGGCACATACATGCTTTTCTTCTAAAGTACTTCAGAGCCCTCCCATGCTTAGGAGCATCAGACAGCCCTTCAGCATTATACCTGGGGTCCTTTGAAATGGTGTCATCTTTGAACAGTACAGAAGTGTATGAGATGGCACCAAATACAACACCTATTTGTTACAGCATTCGAGCTTAAACAAGAAGATAGTAACATTTGTTTGACTTGACTGGAGATCTACAGGACAGACAACTTAAGTGTTTTTGTCGTTTTGTACACGTCTGATGTTGAGATTACCAATAAATTTTAGTAAATAGTAAATTTAGTAAATTTATTAGAATGGGAGAAAATGGGGAAAAGTCTGGTGTGTTGATTATAATTAGAATTAAATATAATCTCACATTAATACTAAGTTATTTTTAATTCTAATACATTCTGTTAAATAAATTTCAGAAATAAATTTTAGTGCTTTTTAAATTATAGTTGAGTTTATTTAAATAGATGAGTGAATCTCATTCTCCCTGACTCTGTCTCTCCACTTCTCTGGACTTGGGGCTGTTAGAGAGTAGTTACCTATATCTAAATGCAATGTGTTGTTCATAATGGGAATCATATTACAGTTTTTTTTCATGGTAGTTTGTGCCTCCATAAGACATTGCGTCAAACCATATCTACTTTGAAATATTTCCATTAATACTTTGCCAGGTGTTTCTTTTGATGTTGACACCAGTGTACATTTATAAAAAAAAGAAAAAGAAAAAAAAAGGTCTTTATGCCACATAGTAAAGCTAATTGCTGTCTGTAGGGTTTGAATCTAGTCTAACATAGAAATGAAAGTGGTAAGCTAGAAAAATAAATATGTACCCATCATAATTGCAAACCTTAAGATATATCAAAAGTCCTATATGGATGAGTTTCTTTTGAAAGGTGAATAAATCTCTTGCCTAGACTGAGTCTCTGTTTGTCAAGACTTTAACATTGCTTTTGTAAATGACAAAGAATTTGTAGATCTGGGACAGAAGACATCAAAAGTTTTGAGATAGGAATAGTGAGTGTATTTAACATTAGAGACTCAAGGAAGGGCTCTAGTACACATGGGATTTGGTGCTGGCATTACTCTGTGAAAGAAATGCCAAGTGTCTCTGTGGATTCCCTCAAGGTGGTTAGCTATCTCTGGGAGGTCAGAGCTCGCCTGTGGATTCCGGCGGGAGGCGGACAGAAAGACAGCAGGCCGCAAGTTGGAGTCTGTCTCTGGAAACGTGGAGAGAGGGGGCAAACATGAGAGGATGGAGTTATACAGCGAAGTGGGAAGCTGCAGGTGTAGCAATCCAAAGAAGAGGAGATTAAATGCCTTCCTGTATGGAGGCTCCAGCTCCAAGGATGTTAGGTCAGATAGCGTTTCTCACTAATATTTATAGTACGTAGGCATTGTGTGTGAAAGGCTCGTGTGGATATTTTTTTTTCCCCTAAGAAAAACTTTGACAGATATTATTGATAGTTCGGTTTATCTTGTGATTTTTTTTTTTTTATTTGTATTTGACCCAACTTATTTTTGCTGTTGGTTTTGTTTTACAAATTTAGGTGCAGGTTATCTTTTTATAACTTTTAATATAGGCTCAGAACGGAAATACTTACAAATTTGTGATCACTTTTCCCCCTCAGAAACAGTAGAGGGAGCTTATGAGAAGAAAAAGTATTGAATCTTAAATTGAATCGTTCATTATAAAATTTTTAACCCTCCTGTCATATTTTATTTGATGTCAGTGATGTTCTAAACTAAATTTAACTTTCCCTTAAATCCTATGTTATTATCTAAGACAGTAAGTTCAGTGGAAATTAAGTTAGGAAGCTTCTGAAGCTTCTGTGGCAGTCATTTTTATTGGAAAGCTTGGAGTAAAATCCCAATGTGGGTAATGTCAGTGAGCATTGTGACAACGTGCGCAATCGAATTGTCTGTCTGAACCAAGATGCTACAGATACAGCGTAAGTCCCGAGCCCTTCTGCCTCGGCTCAGTTGCAGAATATTATTTGTGTGTCCTCAAAACTGTCTTAATTATGGCTGCCTTATACTGGTGAGAGTAAAATTCCCTTTTCAAAACATCAGTAGGGAATGATATTTTAACTTCTTAAACTCCAATAGCCCCTACATTTAATTAATACACTAGTCAATGGAAAAGAGAGGCTGGGGATGGCTCCCTTTCACTTTCTTCTGTGAGATCCAAAACAAAACAAAACTTGCTGTCTAGCTGATTATCCTTTTCTTTGTAGGTACCAGTTATCTGTATTGCCAGGTAAATCCAGTGAAGTATGGAGTCTGGTGTTGTAGGATGGTGAGATTCAGCAGACGGGGCGGTGTTCCCTAGAAGCACAGTATGTGAAGTGCTTTGTAAGGCCTAGCTCAGAGGCAGCCCACTAATCCCGTAAATGCTTTTACTGAAATAACATTTCAGCTCCTCTTTAATCCAGGTGGAGGAGGACTGAGTTAGGCACATTTACAGTGTCCACTGTAAAGAATTAAACCATCGTAGTCTTTCAGAACCAGCAGCTGCCTCCTGTTCTACTGGTACAAGATGGATCAAGGCCATGCTTTCTCTGTTTCCATGCTTTTCCCATTGTTTGGCGTTTCTTGTGGGGAGGTCTTACCGAGTGCTTTTTGGCTCATGCCTAATGCTGAGCGTAGGAGGTATAATTATTCAAAAATAGACAGATGGCATTTACTCTGCTATAGAATTGTATTACCTTTCTTCTTCCCCAGCTAGCGTCTTACGCTGTTGAGTCCATTTTCATGCAGTTGTCACGCATCTCTTCACCATCCTGTGAACAGAAATTAAGCACTTGATCTTTCTTTCTTTCTTTCTTTCTTTCTTTCTTTCTTTCTTTCTTTCTTTCTTTCTCTTTCTTTTTCTTTCTTTCCTTCTTTCTTTCTTCTGTTAGCTCTTCTGTCCTTAAAACTAGGCTTATTCTTAGCTGTTTTTTGGTTTTGTTTTTGAAATTTTGTGTGTGCGTCTCTGTGTGTGTTTGTGTGTATCTGTGTATGCCCTCCTCATCTGGCTTTAGCTTCTCTAATCTCCCGATATATACCCTCAGCTTTGAGTTATTTGTGCAGTTTTTCAAACCCTTTGGATTCATTAATGATAGTTATTTGCTGAATCAGCTCTAGTGTACCACACACACTTGTAACTTTTTATTTGTCATAGTGTTCATGTCTCTGCATGTGTATTTAAAAGGTAATTAGAAACTGGGAAAACACATGCTCAGTGCAAGTGTCAAGAGTAAATCAACCAAGCACATACCAGAGCTCTTGCAAAATGAACATTTAAAAATAAGGCTTTCTCATGAGAACTCAATTAGAAATTGTGATTTTAAAACAATCTATTAAATAAATTGCAACCAACTGTTGAAATTAAAGGATTTTTTCTATGCCTGCTTTAGCTCCCAAATAATGACCATGGAGACCTGTTACATTTACTAATAAGCTTCAAGCACTGTAACTGGGCAGATGCTGATTTATTCTAATCTGTCTAAGCTAGTCTAGCAACTTCCCAGCCACATGCCCTGTTATCTGTCCTCTAGTCTCTCTCGCCTTGGCTGCGCCTGCTCCATCTTTGTCCCCATGGCAACTCCTCCATGGTCGACTTTCTCCTCGTAGCCTGGCCTCATGGCTACATGCTCATAGCCCAGCCCAGCGACCTTCTCCTTCTCTCCTCTCTCCCTCTCTCTGTATGGGACCCTCAGGCTAGGAGGAAGTCCCGCCTACTGTCTCCTCTACCCAGTAATTGGCTCTTCAGCTTCTTTATTAACCAATCAGAATTAATTGGGAAGTAATTTTTATGCAGCATTGAGACAGGAGATTGCTTAATAACAATGATAATACCAGAATCTGTTAGCATTTAGCTTGCTGCTGCTTCAGCAATTAACAATTGAATATATAGAGAAACACCTTAATACAATGTGAGTGAGGGTGACAATAATGCATGAGGGAATAATTGGGAAAATGTACCCTAAACGTAATACCAAGGGAATGCTATTGGATATTTTTACTCTATGCCAGTGGTTCTCAACCCTCCTAATGCTGCGACCCTTTAATAGACTTCATCATGTTGTGGTGACCCCAACCATAAAATTATTTTCTTTGCTACATCATAACTGTAATTTTCATAATGTTATGAATTATAATGTAAATATCTGTGTTTTCAATGCTCTTGGGCAACACTTGTGAAAGGGTTGTTGTACCTCAGAGGTACAACTCCACTCAGGTTGTGTTGTTTGAACATTACAGAGTATATGTTAAATATGTGTGTGTATTACGGAACTGAGAACCAGTATATTTAATAGTAATGCTGTCTCTAAAGACAAGTTTCCTCCTTGTGCCGCTGTTGCTTAGGGTGCCCAGGAGCGCATCGATAGCCTGCGGAGGACTGGCGCGATCCATGAAAAGCAGACTGCTGTGTCAGTAGAAAACTTCATCGCTGAGCTGCTGCCCGACAAGTAAGACGCTCAGGGTTCCCTGGGAACTGCAGGGCTGTGTCTGGCATTCATGCGGAGCACCTAGAAAAGACATCTCCTGTTTTAAAGCCAGAGTGGAATGTCTGCTGTGATGGCGGAACCATCCACGCTGAGCTGACACCTCTGTTCTCATTACTGTTTTGTAACTGAGCCGCGCAGAGCAATGCCTGCTCCTTAAGACTGCTTACAACCGCTTGCTACCACAGGACAGACTGTAAGCAGTCCACTGCCCCGTAGCTTGGGTATAATTGAGCCCTGGGAGTGAGCACACCGCTTCCTGTGGTGACCCACAAGAGTGACGAGGGCGAGGAGCCTTGATGGTAGTTCACAGGTTTGGAGTTACATAGTGCCATGTGTTTAGCTTTAAAAAGCCCTTAGAAATGTCAGTTCATCATGGCCTTTGAGGGCTCTGTGTTTCTGTTTTTTTTTTTAATAGATTAAATTTTTTTTTTTTTTTAATGGGAAACCTTTTTGGATATGCTATTATTTTATATAAACAACCATGCCTTTGGATTCTACTTTTTATTTATAATTACAAGGTAGTTTCATTTGTGTCTTAAATTTTTGTTTACTTGTTAGCTAGCATTTTGTAACCATATATGCAAAACGTGGCCTCTACTGAGGTGGGAAATATCTACCAGGGAGAGCAATTCAGCCTAAAGGGAAATTAATCTTCAAATGTGCTTGTCAGGTAAAACCAGTAGAACCTAGTAAGCGCTTTGAAAAGCGCTTATAAGCAGTCTTTCTAAGACTACTTATAACCACAGGAATAATCTGTTCTTGCTAAGTTGGAAAAATTAGTCTCATGTCTTCTTGCACATACAGAATAATGCCAGTGTTCTGAGTATGACCAGTTCTAGATTTTGGTGTTAGTCTTGGATTAGTGTTAAGCGTACAGAAATGCTCTTGTAATGTGTTAGGCATGCTCCTTGACTGTGAATTGACTGGTGATGCTGGGTAGTCTCTTTATGACTTCTGAGCCTAGTGTGAAACTTTTCTCTGCTGTGTGAAACGTAACTGCCTTGAACCTCAGCCCATCATGTTCCTCTTATCTTGCCTTATACACAGAAAGGGAAGATGGAGCTCCCTATGATCAAAGGTGATCATCTTGGATTCTCTCCACTCTCATCCCCAGTTATGATCCTGTTGAAGAACTTTATGAAGGACAGGGAAACCTGAAAGTTCCCTTAGCCAGCAGGGCCACAGACCGAAATGGAAGGGCATTGGGCACATGGCAGGAATTGCAGGGTTCCGGAGAAGGGAACAGGAAAGTCGGCTCCAGGCTCTGGTGGAGGTGGTGCTCTTGGGAACGGAGGTTTACAGGAGTTCTGATGTGTGTTCACCAGTGTGGGGGAAAGGGACTGCTCGTTCTTTATGCTGGCTCCCGGTTGAGTGAGTGCAGTACCCTGATGGGCACCACGCCCAGAGCATGCAAAACAAGGTTTAGCTGAGCTTGGCTACATTGAAATTGTAATTAGTAGTCAAGTTGAGGAAATATTATCAATCAATGTTTGCAAGTTGAAACATTTTAGGATGTGAATGCTAAGACATTACAGAGTGCCATTTGCTTATTATGGTGCTTTGTGTCTTAGTGTTTTAAATGTAAGTGTATCTCCTTATTCATTTTGTAGTTCTTCGTGCTTATTAAAGGTATTTACTCTTTAAAAGATGGAGACACTGAACACAGCCTGTCCGTCTGCCCTTAGTGCTTGAATTCATTTCAGGGTTGTTTGATAATTCGAGTGGCTAGATTCTGGTGATACCCAGGTGTTTTAAGTATGCTTATAATGCCTAATTTTTAAATAATCTACAGGTAAGTATCTTTCGGTGGAAAAAGTACCTTGATTTCATGAGTGTGTTTTTGAAAGCCAGTTCCCAGTGGGTAACTCAGAACAGTGATTCGAAGGGATTATGTTCACAGGGACCAAGCACATGGATATTTCCTTTGAGTGAGCTTATTTATTTATAGTAACATTGTTAGATGGTTGCCTGCTGGTGAGGGTTGATAATACAAACTTCCCCATATTGTAGCGACTGTCATTTAAAAATATTATCCACAAGGAGTTCTTTCCATGTTCAAATAGTGTAACTTTTATTAACTATGTGTTTGAGTACCCCCCTTCCCATTACCCTCCACCCCATCTTAGCAAGAAGGAAATTTCCCATGGTCAGTAACTTCAGTTTTCCTTTCTGGTTAACTCTCGTCCTTCTCCTGGAATCAAGACAGTGGAGTAATTTTATCTTTGTGTTTATGGAATTGTCTGACATTTTCTTTCTGAGAACTGTGATACTTGAGTCTGAACAGTAGGTAGGACTTGCCTTTTCTTTTTGTCTCTGGACTCTCATTTTATCTGGCGTGTAAATGGTAGTTATGCTGCTCCCACTTCTGTCCTAGGTGGTTTGACATCGGCTGCTTGGTCGTTGAAGATCCTGTTCATGGCATCCGCCTGGAAGCGTTTACTCAGGCCACACCGGTGCCTTTGGAGTTTGTGCAGCAGGTTGGTTTTCTTTGCCTTCTCTTCACGCTCCATATTTATTGTAAGGATTATGTCCTTGATTCTGTCTTTCCCTTTGGCTGTGCCTGTCAGTTTCCTGATTCTACCATGCTGTTATTCGTCTCTGTCCCCTTTGTGGTTAAACAGAAGCAAATTGGCCTTTAAATCTGTCTGATGTGTACTTTGCGTTATCTTTCCCTTCATTCATCTGTAGTGTGTCTGTGTATGGAAGCAGGTGCAGATGTGTGCACATCTGTGGGAGCCAGAGGCCAGCCCAGGTACTACTCCTCAGGATTGCTCTGCACTGCTTTCCTTCTTTCTGAGACAGTCTCTCCTAGGCCTGAAACTCCTCACCAGTGAGGTGAGGCTGGCTGGCTAGAGAGCCCCAGAATCCTTCTGTCTCCACTTCTCCTACCCTAGGATTTCAGGCAGGTGCTATCATGTTTGGTTTTTCTTATGTGGGTACTTGGTCTTTGTCTTAGTCATTTTACCAGCTAAGCCATGTTCCCATTGCCTGTTTATCTCATCTTCATTCCCATTATTTTTTCTATTTCCCTTCTCTCTGGTTGAATCTTCTTTTTTAGTTGTTCATTTTAGTAACAAGTCAATATTTTAAAAATTAGATCTAAGCCGGGTATAGTAAGTAGTACATACCTTTTAATCTGAGCACTTGGGAGGCAGAGACAGGTTGGTTTCTGTGAGCTCAAGGCCAGTCTGGTCTACAAAGGAAGTTCTAGGCCAGTCAGAATTATATATGGGACTTTGTCTCAAGAAACCAAAATAACAAACAAAATGAGGATGAAGACTTGGCTCAGTGGTTAAGAGCATTGCTTGCTCTTTCAGGGGACCGTGGTTTAATTTCTAGCACCCACATGGCAGCTTACAACTGTCTGTAACTCCATTTACAAGGGATCTGATGCCCTCTGTAAACACCAGGCATGAATGTGGTACACTGACATATAGGTAGGCAAAATAACCATACACATAAAATAAAAGTGAGATTTAAAGAAATGTAGTTGATAGAAATTTGTCTTTAGATTTGCTGACTGAAGAATGAACCTAATCATGTACCTGTGGACAGTTACTGGAAATTGAACTCAGGACCTCTGGAAGAGCAAGGCAGTGCTCTTAACCACTGAGCCATCTCTCCAGCCCCCACCTTCAGTCTCTTGATAAAGCATCAGGGAACTGTTAACCTTGGGATGGCTCTGTGAGTTCCAGGCCAACCTGGTCTACATAATGATCTCCAGGACAGTCAAGGCCACACAGAGACCCTATCTGGAAAAAAAACAAAAAGAAAAGAAATAATTTCTTCAACAAAATGGAATTGTCAGTGTGTGTAATAGTAAAAATCCATTGAAAGACTTCCATGTGACTTATTCTTCTTTCCCTTCCCCACTAGAACCCAGCCTTTTGGTTTGTCTTAGCAATCAGACCACTCAGAAGTATGACCTCTGACCCAAATCACAAGCGTCACCTACTATTTTGACTTAAACAATACATAAGAGAAGCTTCTGGCTCCCTGTGCTGAGCTGCTAGGTCAGGACTGCACTTTTGCATCAGGGCCACCAGGGCTCCTATGGGTGTGAGAAGCAGGCCCCCAGGGTCTTTGAAGACCCAAAGTCTCTCTTTGAAGCCCAGTGCAATGCCAGTAGCACAGAGTACTGCGCTGTCTGTCAGGGTTGCTAGGAAGCTGGTTGATGTAACTCTTGACTGTCTTCGACTAGGTCGTAGTGTTTCCAGTGTAATTGTTGTAAGGTAACTAAGTTGAGCTTAAGAAAAGTTTTGTTTTGTTTTTTTTTTCTTTTTGAGGGGCAAAGAAAGCCCCTCGAGTGATTGTGAAGCAACACCTGGGGATCTGTGCACAGTGCAGATCCATTCTTCAGACAGATATTCTCTGGACTGTGCTCAGTGACCTAACAAAACCCTGGCTGTTGAACACTGCAATCTATTTGCCTCTCACTTCTGGGTATGAGCAAGTGGTTTTCATGGAAGCAGGGACAGACAGGCCAAGGGTGGTGAGTGACAGCGCTGCAGGTACGGGCCCGCCTAGGTGCTGTTTGGGAGCAGCTACTGACTTACTGTCACATGAGCCATATCTACAGACATTTCCCCACAAACTAATGCATTCTTCCCTAAATGGACTTAATATGTAGTCTTTCTCTGTTTGGGATTTAAGAATATCATGTTAGCTGGGCGCAGTGGCACATACCTGTAATCCCAGTACTCTGGGAGGCAGAGGCAGATGAATCTCTATGAGTTCAAGGCCAGCCTAGTCTACAAAGGGAGTCCAGGACATGCTAGGCTACACAGAAAACCCTGTCTTAAAACAAAACAAAACAATCAAAAAAAAGAAAAGGAAAAAAAAAAGAATATAATTTTAGACAAGCCTATTATTAACACGAAGTGACCCTGAATGTGGAGCTATAATTTAGGCCCTCAGAGTGAGTTGGGAGGAGGTGGAGTTCTTCCAAGACTTGGACGTGCGCTGAGCCCCGTGCTCCATGCTCGGCATCACTAAGAATGTGCAGTAAATGAGGAGATGTTATATTTGGACAGTGAGTGTGCTGGGCTATTATTAACACAGTGGTGCGTGCAGTGTTGCTTGTTTCTTTTCACCCTTGTCACTTTGTACAGTTGGTGGCAGCACAGCTGAGTTTTTGAGGGTTCGTTACAATCTATATGAGAACTAAGCCGAGTCTAGACTTGAAGCTGTCATTTCTAACACATTGAGTTCCAGTGCGGTGTCAGTGTACAATTAACACGGATTCCTTCTCCACAGGCACAAAGCCTGACTCCCCAGGACTACAATCTGAGGTGGTCAGGTCTCCTGGTGACAGTGGGTGAAGTCCTGGAAAAGAGCTTGCTTAATGTCAGCCGGACTGATTGGCACCTGGCTTTCACTGGCATGTCTCGCCGACAGATGATCTACAGCGCAGCCAAGGCTGTGGCGGGCATGTACAAGCAGCGCCTGCCACCCAGGCCCATGTGAGACCAGCTGCTGGGACATGGAGACCTGCCGTCACCTTTGGCTCCGTGTTAGAGGACACTGAGTAACTTCTATGAATCCAACAGGTTTTTACAGTTTTCCCGTAGGCTGCATCCTTGTAAAAGATTTCTTTTTGTTTCTTTCTTTTTTAAAGTAAAGGCACAGTGTCATTGTCATTCCAGTAAAACAAAAGAAATAGATCCTCTTTTTATTGTCCAGATTTTATACATCTTAGTTCTCAAAAGGTACACAAATATATTGACAGCACAATTCAGTACACCAGGTTTATAAAGTGGACCTTGTGCTCACGTATTGGATGGTATGTTCTTGGCTCTCCCGGTTTCTCTGCATGGTGGAGGCTGTGTGTGCCAACTATCTTGTGAAGGTGTGCTTCCTGTTGTCATCTGTGTGTGCCCTGGATCTCAGTCACGCTCAGCAGTGGACCTTACGTGCTTGTGGGAGGGTGGGGGCACACAGTTCCATGTGCTTTATAGAGTATGGGCCAAATTAATGGATATTGTTTCCCATGTACATGTATAGTTTGGAAGTTACACCTGTTTCTTTTCTATTCTAAATTTTGCCATTTTACAGATTTATACTATTGACATCCAAAAATAACGTTTTATTCTTTTCACTGCAATATAAAAACTCAAGGGCAGGCCATCCAAGTATCTTTTAGATCAGAAATGTTATTCATGTTTTTATTTTATTATATTTTATTTTTTTGAGATTTTTGAATTTTGTGTATTGGTGTATGTGTGGCTATGCACCATGTGTGTTGTGCCCAGGGCGGCCAGAAGAAGCCATCAGAGCCCTGGAACCAGAGTCACAGACGGTGGTGAGCTGCCCTGTGGGTGCTTGGGTACCAGCCTGCCTCCTCTAGAAGAGCAGTCAGTGTTCTTCAGCACTGACACATCTCTCCCGGTGCCTCGTGTTGTTCTTGTGTCATGGCGTCAGCACTTCCACAAATCAGCTGTCGTAACAGCTGTTCCTCCTGCGTCCGCTCACATTCTCCAGACTGTGAGAGGAGTCCACTTCTTTGGGGATGGTATACATTTTCTAAAATTAATGTTGCTTCTTTTCTATTATTTGAGAACTTCACGCAGTGTATTCTCATGACACTTATCTCCCTCCCCTAACTCTTCCATCCCCACTGTATGCTCCCTTCTTGTCCTCGTTTTTTTTTCTTTTTTTTTTTTTAACAGCCTATCAAGTACATTCTGTACTGCCGAAATAGGTGTGAAGCAAAACTGACCAACAAGAGGCCACACCCTTAGAGAACTTGACTGTCCCTTCCTCAGAAGCCATCAACTGCCTATAACTCCCCAGTTGTGTGTACTGGGGTGGGGGTGGGGAGATGTAAGCCCCTCTATGCTGGGATGTTGACTGGCTGGATCTTGGGGAGATTTAGGGTTATTTCCTAGTCTGCCTTAGGCACAGCTTGACTTTCTTAACTGTGCCCTTCATTTCTTACAGATGTTTTCAATGGAATGATTTTATATTTGATGTTGTTTATTTAATCCACTGCATTTAGCTTTTTCCTTCCTGACGTAATGTATTTTACCATTTGGGGATTTATGTAAGATGAAATTAAGTAAATTTTTTTCTTCCTCAGTTGAGCACTATATGCAATTCAATCTTCCTGAAGACAACTTGAAACATAAATGTAGTTCGGCTTTCCTTTCATTGTTGATGCAGTTGTGCAGACATTAGAGTTAGAAGACTGCAGTCATCCTTCTGAGTCCTTACCTGGGAAGTGTACCTGCCGTGTCACGGTGCTTTTCCTGAATTATGTCATTTCTGCTACTTTTACTTCTGAGGTGGGTGTGTGCTAACCCCAAGCAGGAGAGAAGCACTGCAGTGGCTGCACTGGCCCACCGTAACGCGGCCACGGACTTCTCCTCGCTTCGTGCATAAGAAGCAGGGTCTTTCTCTACACCTGCTGCTGTGCTGTGATTTGAAAAACTGTCCTTTGGGTCTAGGGATGTAGCTCCATGTCAGGGCCTAAGGTCCATCTCTATAAATACACACACACACACACACACACACACACACACACACACACACAC